>NW_018020684.1:178453-242966 GCF_002006095.1 Pseudomyrmex gracilis
TTTTTTTTTTTTTTTTTTTTTTTTTAACAACGCGAATATCTAACATTTAGATGATATTACGCACTTCTTTGTCATTTTAGATACTGAATTTACCTGTACGTTATTATTCTCATTGTGCATTACTAAAAAAGTTATGGAAACAATTAAGCGGTCGGAACTCTCGCGATAATAAAATCGACGCCGCTCAGCGGGAAACCTTTTTACGATGCCGTCGTGCTCGGTAGTTCATCTCTCGCGGGTTCTCGTCGTAGTGTCGTCGTCGTCGTCGTCGTCGACGTCGGGCTGGGACGTCGTTAGGTCGACGGTAACTTGCTGAATTTCATTCCGCTTGATAATATCTAGGTCCGAGTTCGTCGGCGCAACGCGCAAGTCTCATATCACGAAGCCACCAACGCCGCCGCGCCGGAGACTTTAGTATTTCCGCGAAGACAGAATTTCTGTCACGAAGGAAGTCTCCTCTCTTCTCGCCGAGACTGAAATCGTGACTGCATAACCGCGCGCGCGCGCGCGCACACACGCTCATACATCCTCTTCACGCGATGCGCTGCGAATAGATACGGAGAAAGCGTATTTGCGCCGGATGTTTCGTGTGTCTTTGTGTGCGCGCGTGTGTACGATCCCCTCGAGCTTTATTTCGTTCCCACTTCCGAATTATGCCACTATCCGGTTACTGCTATCGTTACACACGGTTCTCTTGATAACGAGCGACGCGTTTTCACTTCTTCCGCGAGAAACCATCGAATCTTCCGAGAGAATGGCGTCTTAATGGGCATCCTCTGCAATTCCGAAGAACGACTTTGGGTCGCGCAATGCAATTAATATCGGGAAAATTGGATCGTATTGATCCCAGAGAGAAATATTTCAAAAACCGATATCACGAGTTTTCACATATGTCGGTTGAAAAGACATCGAGAGATTCGATGTGAATATATAGGAACTGCTTCCACGCTACGGTACTTACAGTTCACGTAATTGGATGATACCGGTAGTGCTATTCTACGTCAACTGATAAATAAAGATAATAAAGGTAGCTCGTGCGTATTTGAGCGAAAACGAAGAAAAATGTTGTTTACGCAGCACAGAAAATATTTACAGAAGAAAATTAATTCAAACACGCAGCAATGCCTTTCCACTTCGCAAATTGCAAAAATTTCGTCTAAAAATCTGATTTGCTGCCACCTATATATATATATATATATATATATATGTGAGACGCAAAAAGTAAAAAAACTTCATCAAAATTTTGCAGCTTTGCTTGCAGAGAAAATAGAAATCAATCAAAAAGCATTGCACATTGGAATATCGCCGTTGAATCGCAGCCCTATCTCTCGCCCTTTCTTTCTTCTTTATCTGTGCCAGGCAATAAAGCAAATAAATAGTTTTATTTCTGAAATAAAATACGCGCGGGGCATCGTAAAAAAAAAATAGAGAGTAACCCCCGTTCAAACATTCTCTCCCTTTTTTTCTGGCGATTGCCAGGATACGCGGTCCTCGTAGTAACGATCGACGCCTCCCTTTGGGCGGCTATCGAATTTTCCATAGAGCTAGACTCGCCGCCGAATAAGGGCGAGTCTCTCGCTTGGCTCCCGGAAGTTGCACGAACTAACCGCTCTGTGTTCCAGGAACTCCACGAAAATGGTGTATTCCCCATACCCACGTTTCCTCATCTGGACTGGATGTTTATTGCCAGTATGCTGTGTGAGGTAATGCGCGCGGATTTTTCGCCAGGAGAAAGGTTTTAAAAGCGCGACGAAAGGATGGGAAAAAAAGGAAGCTTTCTGGTGGTGATATATTCAGCTTTTTGTGAAATGGAAATAACACACGTCGCAAGACATTATCTGACATAATCCTTGCTCAAGCCGCAAGAAAAACCCAACGATATCTCTTTATCATAAATAACAAATAATCTTATAAATAACTTTATGTTTATCTTTACACGCGCAATAACGATTGTGTCTGTTTTTTTTTTTTTTTTTTTTTTTTTTTTTATTACATTATAAAGAAATATTAAATATTTATATTGAGTATTTTTTTCAGAATACTCGATACTGCCACGAATTTTTACTATTTGAAAGTTGCAATACAATGCTCAAACACATTTACGTTGCATGTGGCTATAAATCGTTAATAAGAGACAATTTTTTAGCCACGGGAGGATCAAGTAATAAAAAAAAAAAAAAAACGTTGTTAATGGTTTTGCTTTCATAGTTCATGAAGACAAAACTAACGCCAAAACTTTTTAAGCTTTTATAGAATAGCAAAGTTTCTCAAGATTTATGGGAAGCAGCGCAATCACAGAGTTATTTTGTAATTTACATGAAATAAAATATTCACATCTCACCGCAAACCTTCGTTTATTATTCAGTCAATATCGATATTTATTGTATAAACTTTTATTCCGCGCTCGAATTTTTGATACTAAGATTTATGCTGTGCGTGACTCACTTTATTATATAAAATAGAATAACTAAAACACAAAACACAAAAAAAAGCATCGGAAAAATAATCCAAATTAATAAAATAGACTCTAAAAACTATAAGAGCCATTGTAATAATTTGTATTTTCCACTTCAATTGTGCGCGTGAAATGTCCGATTTTATTTCAATATATATTAAATTGGCAATCATTATAAATCGCTGATGGCTATGATTTATTTCAATGTATTCTCTGATCATTAATATTTGCGAAGAAACAACGTATTGCTACGTAGCTCTCACTCGCCAATTTCAATCTATATCTACGTAGCCACTGATCGGGTTAAAACAAAAATAATAATAAAAATACCGCAAATTTCAAAGAAATATAAAATATTCTGCAAAATACAATACACACAATGTGCTAAAAAAATCTCTAAACTGTCTGTTAAAAATTGTAAACTCTATTTTATGTATAAACAATTTAAGCTTATTTTTATATTTTATTAAACAAAATAAGAAAAGAGGGAAAGAATAAAATTTCTAAAATATAACAAAAAATGTATATATTTACATTCCCGTAAATGTAATATCGTTAACAACTGTGTGTATGTGTGTGTGTGTGTGTGTAATATGTCACTGCACAAACGTGTTACGTG
Source organism: Pseudomyrmex gracilis (assembly GCF_002006095.1). Taxonomy (NCBI): domain Eukaryota; kingdom Metazoa; phylum Arthropoda; class Insecta; order Hymenoptera; family Formicidae; genus Pseudomyrmex; species Pseudomyrmex gracilis. The sequence continues at coordinate 181,528 of NW_018020684.1, forward strand.
CCTCGATAAAGTGATTACAATCCAGAAAGTAAAGATCTCTCGTTCACATTCTTCAGCTGCCTGTATGACGCATCTCGAGCCAATTTCCTGGCTATCATCCAATAATCCGAAATATCCAATAATCCAGAAGTGGCCGAGCTCTCACAATAGCAATGGAGTGTGGCGAAAATTTCTTTCATACTCACTCCAGAAAAGGCACGCCGTGCAATAACCGTCGCCGAATGTGCGACGACTCATCCTCCCGTTCGCCTCCAGAAGTGACCGCGTTCTCTCCGGTCTTGAAACAACAACCGGAAGTTTCCGGACGCGATAATTCTCAAGACATATTTACGAGCGCAGCGGGGGGATTATTTATTCCCGCGGTCGCCGTAGTGCCGATATTTCCCGGTTCGCACACACACACACACACACACACACCTTATTCCGATGGTGCGGAGTTCGCCACCTAAGCGACGATTCGAACCGGACCGTGGTTGAACACGGGCCAACGCGCGATTCAACGCTGTTCCATCCGCCACGTAACACACACGCGCGCACAAGTTTGCGCTCCGACAGAGAGATGAGATATCCGTTTTCCTAGTGATTCATAGGGGTCGAAACGCGAGACGGCACGTCACGCCGGCCGGTCAGCAAGTACAATGGCCAATGGATAGATACGATGGTGGCCGTAGGGCTGAATGAGAAACGAGGGGATGATCGGTTTGCGCGAAGAACCTAACTAGCCCGCAGCCAGAGTAAACTCCGTTTCTGTTTGCCGACAATCCTCGATAGGATACGAACCAAGATGAACGCGTCTATCGGCAGGACGGTTTTGCAGTTCGGGGCGGGAACTTTAGTTTAATTGCTTTTTCCGCCGAGATTATTCTACGTAGAGTTTCTCCTCTGCCGCGCTCCGATGAGATCGAAAGAGATCGGAAGTTTGCTCAATCTGCGGTGTATATACACCTCTTAACAATTTTATTGGTCGATTGTGTCGGGCAATTTGTTTTATCAGTAAGAGAAAAAAACGCACTTCAAAACGTATCTTTTTATCGCGAAATTGTTCGCGATCTCTCATCAAATTTGTCATCTTATCAAAACATTGTCGGAGAAGTTTATCTGCGTCAAACTATTATACATATATATATATATATTCGCGCATATAGAATTTCCTTATGTTTCCAAGACTTTTGACTTAACCGCGGATTAAATTTAGCTACCGTGAATTCCGGGAACTTCGTTTAAAGTTTAACCTCGCTTAATACCCGAGGCTTTACCTATCTTAATCGCTATCTACATTTAAATCCTTGATTTTAAACGCTTTGCGGACTCTCACTCGGAAATGTCGCTTCAAAAAAGAGACATTAAACAAAATTTTTTAATAGTTAACATTAACGACAAAGAATATAAAAATCCAGAATAATTTAAATATTCTCGAAATATCTATACACAATTTAACTTTGTGAAGATGGCGATGTCGATTTTATTTTTTTCAAACGTCGCTCACCTCCCGCGTTCAGATTTGTGTGCGCCTCATTAGCATAAAGAAATTCTAGAATCGTCAGCTAATTATCAATCTCATTTTAATCGCAAATTTCGCAATATATATATATATATATCTTTGCGAATCTCCGGACACAATTTCGCAGAAACAAAAGACCAGATCTCCTCTCTGAGCACGTCCGCTCAACTTGTCGCCTTGCAAAACGCATATCCGCGTTCAGTCTCGAATTAATCAAGCGGCGGTTTTATCCGACGACGACGACGACGACGACGACGGGCCAATTGCGGCGGTGTTAATTGGCGGACAGGTGGAACGGTTCTGCGGATGGTCGTTAATGTCGCCCCACGTTCAAGGACAAGCGCGCGCAGAGTGCGACCGCAATTAATGGCCTCGGATGCGCAGCATCCACGACGATGGTACTCTCGCCCCTGGTCTTAGAGTATTTCGCTGTACGACGAGAAACAGAGAGACGGGGTAGCCCTGCAGCAGTCGCCTCGGTCTGGACTTGATTTACGTGCGATCGCATTAAACGGTTCTTTGATGGCCCCCTTACCTTCTGAGTGGTTGATAACTTAATTTGCTGCTCCACTTTGGAACTCAGCCACGACTCTTGCTGGCCCCATGCTCATCCTCTTTTTCCACGCCCAACGTTATGTTGAAACGCTCTCGTTGCTCGGCGCGATTATTTTTTCCCTCTTTGGTGCGCCCCATCGCTCGTTCTTTTGCGCTCGATTTCTCCGCGCGCGATTCATTCAAGCACCGGAATAAACTACCATCGATAACAATGAAGTGAGGAGAGAGAGCGAGTTACATAATAGATTTACCATCGTTCAAATTGCATTCGAATCAAGATTTTATTAAATAACAAAAGGTAATGCGCAAAGTGCAAGACGTGATGTTACGTAAGTTCATTTATATATTCAAATTCTGTTCCAATATTATTTCGAACGAGATAATATGTTTTTCTGTTATTTTCTCTTGTTGGATTTTTGACGTAGCAAAAACATTCTTACGGGTCAAAGGGTTTCGTGAACACAATATAATATTTACAAGTCGTGCGCTTTTTGCGAACGACTTAATGAGAAACGACGCAAGTTTAATCCGCGAAGAGCGAAGAAACTTCTTGTCTGGTTTCCTCGTTGGCGAAGTAGGAAAAGCGGCAGGTCGGGTGGAAAAACCGAGCTGTCGTCGCGACGCGCGGTTTAAATTGGACTTCGCAAACAGTGACGATGAATTGGAGGTTACAGGTAACAAGACCGGTGGAAAAGAGGGAATAAGAAGAAGAAGAAGATGATGACGGTGCGGCCGTGAAGAAACGTTTCAAGATATATAACTGCGAACCAACAGGTTAACTTGGCGTCGTCACGACCGAACTTTCCGATCGATCTTAACGAAGAGTCGCCCCCTCGTAACTTCGGTCGTTTACCGCCGAACTTCCATGAACTTCGAACCGTGTAAGTCCGAAGAATGTATGAGTTTTGGACCAGCACGATGCGCTGGTCTCTGTGAATCTCGGAAAGTCGAAAGAAACGCGGCAAAGAATTGAACCTCGATCGTGCGAGGTTTATTTACGTCAGTTTTGTGTTTGCTACGTCAGACTTTCGATCCGCAAAGACAAACGTAACGGGAGCGACACACGTCATGCGCCAAAGCGAGCGCTCTCCTTGCACGATCAAAGAACAGTATCAGGGAAACAAAAGTACAACTATATATATATATGTTCTTTTCTCTAAAACACTAAAATATATTTTACAAGTAAATTGATGTTTCTCTTTTCTTGTAACATTTTTCCTACATTAGCTAAAATTGAGATTTTTTATATATATTTTTTTTTTTTTTTTTAAACTTTCAGTAGAAAAAAATATGTTCCATATCCATCCAGTGATATCGGGGAAATAGTTTCATACGTACTCACAGCTAAAAGCTGAAGGTATATTTCAAACGCGGATTTGCGACCGCAGCGATGAAAAAAAAGTTTTTTGACAAAAAATTTACACTCGTCTCCAATTTCCCTCAAGTGAGAATGAACCGCGCTTGCTCTTTGCGCAAGCGAATCCGATTTAAAACAATAGCTCCAAAACGTCGTCGGGCGAGTTTCCCGTTATCGTCGATTGAAATTCGTGTGCAGTCGGAATGAGCATCGAGAGGGAAGTAAGATGTCGAGGGATTAATTGAAAAGGGGGAAGTTTGCGCGCGCGCGCATGCGATTGCTTGGTTCTTCCATCTCGTTACGGCGTGATAACGAAAAGCGACCGAGCGCAGTTGTTTAACGAACTTCGATCTCTTCTTCGAAAGAAGAGCGTTGAATTCTTCGTGAACGAGTTCCACAGATCGCGCGCGTTGCTTCGATTTCGTTTTCCATTCGAAGCCCCTCCCGCTCTCATCTTAATTTCAATCGGCCGTGATCTCATTAACGCGCTCGATTATCTCGACGCGTTTAAAATTGTTTTTTTCCTCCTTTTCTCCGTGTGCATTTTTATGATGACACGTATCAATGTAAAGACGCGCGCGCGCGCGCTTGAGCGACTATATCAAATGAGTTTTCTCACTCGCGTAATTAATGTCTCTTGCCAAAATTCCGGAAAGTTGATTCGCTTATACATTTGTAGAGACGCAGCATTCTCTCATCGGAAGTAATTTCGAAGCAACGAACTAGACGCTCTTTTGTCGTAATCGCATTGATGATCGCCTCAAAAGTACAAAAACACATTTAATTTTAACATTCGCTTTAAATCCTAATTTAAAACTCACTCTTTAAATCGTTTTCAAGCTTTGTTCAAATTTAACGTGCTAAGAGATTTACAAGCAATAACGGTATTTCACAAAGAATGTAAAGACTTTTGAGTATTGGACAATTTGCTCGCTTGTCCCAAATTGCATAATAGAATCTCGTATACAAGTTCGTAATTAGGAAATGGGCTTTCTCGAGCGAACAGACGCTTTGCTCTCATACACAGCGAAACTAATGGAAGATCAATATTTACTCTCGTGTCATGTCATAAGTTATTACATGAAAAGGATATCTCGGAAAATATGGTGTAGAAAACGAACGTCGAGCAATATTCGTTTTGCGAATTTTGACGTGGTTATATATATATATATATATATGTGTAGAATCGACACCCATCTTCCGGACTATCGGAAAATTATAAGACTTACCAAATGTTCGATGCAAAAACATTTCATCACAAAATGTTGCTGCCGTAGACATAATCCTTGTGAAACTTTACATAATATACAAAAAAACACAGAATAATTTTGTATATTTTTATACGACAGAAGTTTGTGTGAAAAAAATATAAAAGATAAAAACTAAAATTAATTTTTATTGTAAAGTATTAGTTCAATAAATAAATAAATATATATATATATATATATATATATATATATAAAACATATATATTAGGTCTACCGGAAAGTTCTATCCGTTTTTGGAATAAAACAAAATACAAATTTTTCTTACCGTCAATAAACTTTATTAAATAATATAATTGCCATTATTATTAATGATTTCTTGCCAGCGTGAAGGCAATTTGTATATCCCATTTTTGAAAAATTAAGAAAAATTTGTATTTTGTTTTATTCCAAAAACGGACAGAACTTTCCGGTGGACCTAATATATATATATGTTTATATTTCTATGAGTTGTGAGAACAAACACAGTGAATAAAATAAAACTTTTCAATGTTTCTTACGTGTAACTAACAATAACTTGCGCGACCAGTCAATAAATGTAATATGCTTATTCCCTGGTGTATTTTCCGAGCGCAATATGGAAAATTACTCCTTTCTCTGTCTCTCTGTCTCTCTGTAATCTTGTGGTTCCAGTGAACTTTCGACAGTTACTATAATCCCATCTCCACTCTCCGCAAACTCGAAACAATGTTGTCTACAGATTCTGGTCACGCTTAATCCTTAATAACAGACGATCGAGTTATGAGAAACATGCAGTTATCAAACATCTAATAATGATCTTTTTATTTCTTTTTTGTAATCGCATTTGCAACGAAATTGGCACTTCATATAAATAAGTATTTAAACAGATAACAATTACCATATCTATATCTGTTGTAAAATAATTTTGATTTTGATTGTTAAAACTTTATATACGTGCTTATGTGTGTTAAATCATTAATTTTTCTGTTAATTGCTTGCATTTCCCGCTATTAAGTGTTTCGAGAACTATTGGAATAAACAGGTAATTGTTCGAGAGAGTTCAGATTGTTTCCTAATAGGCACTCAATAGATAATCTTTCATCTCAGAAACTCTCGACACCGTCTATGCAGCCGACATCAACTTATTAGAGAATATCGGTGGCGCGAGATTCAATGGCGAATGATTTAACTGGGAGTGGCACGCCTAAGGCTGCTCTAACGCTTCAGTCCAGGAAGGGATAGATTTAGCGACAGTTAGAGGAACACACACTGAGACGTACACAAGTTTCGAGAAGATAATCGGAGAAGTCAGGAATCCCGTTAAGATGTTGCCGGACTGTTGTAAGGTAAGTTTCTTGATAGCTTTCGTGATATTTGTCTTTTGTTCGTTCGCAACTCTACCGGTTACACGAGAAACTAGAACTTCTATATTAGTTTTTGTTGTTACAATATTCACTAAAAATATATATCACATTCGAGAACGACTCTCGATACTTAAAAATTGACAAACTTAGCGTAACTAAAGATATAGAATAACTTTTATAATTCAAATATTAGTCGAGTATTTTTTATTTTAATTTTATAAATATTAAAAGTCACCTATATATAAATATATTATATTATTATTAGATCAATTATATATAAATATTTATATCAATAAAATAGAGCAATTAAGTGTTAATTTCGGCGCGCAATCTCAAAGCAAATATAAGTTGTTGACAAAATATTTGATTGTTGTATCAAGCTGTTCAATATAAAACGCCGATTTTTTTAAATATAATTGTTTACAACACGCTTTTGGCAAAGACGGTATTTTCTTTGTGGCAAAAAATGTTGAAGCATTCAAACTTCAAACAGCCATTGATTGAAAAACCGGTTCACTTGTATGTGCCGCGTAGAATATTTTACGATATTTACGAACGCTGTAGCGTAGTACTCTCTTTCGTAGCATTAATGGCAGAAAATATTGTTTCGTCAGATGAAATATTTAAAAGGTAAAAAGCGCGCGCGGATGGCGAACACGTATCTGAATACGTTTGTCCAATCGCCAGATAGATCTCTATATTATTTTATTGCATATTTGCAGAGCACGTAGTCGCGTGCGCGCAACTCTTAATATTATTATATACGTACATACATGTATGTGTGTGTATATATATGTATACACACACATATATATGTATATACATATATATATACATATATAAAGTGATAGCGTACATACGCGTGCCGCAACTCTTCTCTCTTTCCGCGCGAGTTTTAATTTCTCGCGGTGACTTCGAATATATATCGATATTTTCGAATATACACGTTGTTTTAACGTTGTTTGCAGAATAAATAGCCGAGGTAAACAAGAACGATATGGTAAATATCCTTTTTTTTTTGTACGTACAATGTTTCTCCGCCTGAAATCTAGCGTACAAATGTAAGTACTCTAAAAATTTCACTTTTTTCTTCTATATTTGTCAGTTGTTTTCTGTTCCCGTATATATATATGTACATATATATACATATATATATATAATCCGGTATTTCCACTAAAACACGGTTCGAAAATTCGCGTATCGCTGACGATCGTTGTGTTATAAGAATAAATCCGGGTGGAATTCAAATAATCCGGATGCAGCGTGCTAGTCTGAATGACTGTAAAATTGACTGCAACATCATGATTTCCATTAAAACAAGCGCGCGTTTCGAACGCAAAACTATTCAGACACATTTTCGCACAAATGTCAATTAATAAAAACTCCTCTCTCTCTCTGTCAGATAGAAATATGTTTCCGGTAAAAAACTACGCGATCCGCGAATAGAGCAGAGTGCGTATTTGCAAATTGATCTGTCTTCCGTATAGCTTTTTGTTTTTACCGCGAACATATTGCGAAGGGGAGGGGGGGGGGTAGGTGTGCCTCTCAATCTTGCCATTACTTTCGTTTTAGTCAGCGCAGACATATTGGTTCGATATCATCGAATGTATATAGTCAACGCAGCGGCAAGCAGAGCAATTTCGACGTTCGATAGTATCTACAATACGTCAAACACGGCGTCGAACCGGTCGGATCTGGATTGAGCGTCCGATCTCACGTCAAATTTCGGGACGACGCTAAGTTTACGTAATCCGAGATACAATCTATTTTGTCTGCCCACGATTCGCGAGACACTTCGAAACAGCTTCCAACAGAGCTTCCTGAACTGTCTGTATCGGCAAACCGCGAAAACCCGGCGGTCAGTCTCCGTCGCGAATCAATCGCTTCGAAATCGACGCAGTCGAAAATGCAATTCGCTCGCTCGCTTCAGTTGCGGAACTGCGGACTCGAAATAACGTTCGAGGGTTCGCACAACGTTAAGAGGATCGTGTGACGTTGTTACATGAGCGGCCATCGTTTGCGACAGTCATCGGAATAACGAACCCTTTGTGGCTCGAGTCATTTTACAACGTTAGAGGAAACGAGGAAACTGACTGTCACCACGACGATCGTGCGCAGCTGCTTTTGCGTGTCGTGGAAAAAAGTGCAACAAGAAATCGTAATAAGCTTTAAAAAGCAGCACTTTGAGAGACAATATATATGTAAGCAATGCAGAGAATTCAATCAGAAAGACGTTAGAGAAATTTAAATAAAATAATTTTGTGAGTAAAATATGAAAATTATAATTGTACACGCATACATTTCCGTTTATCATCTTTCACAGCGCGTTTTCGCAGATAGTCTCTCACCAGAATCAGAATTCTGGCACACATCCCTGCTGTCATTATCGAGGGCATCTCAATTCTGCCGGTCGAGAGTCGGTCAATAGTAGTAATAGTTGATCTCAATACTAACAAAATAACAGCAAATGCACGCGCTCTGTACGTGCTTTCCCTATCGATCGACAAATGATAGTATATTGTAATTGAACTCGTATTTCGCAAGCGACGGAATCAAGTCACGAGAGCGTTTTGAATTACAGCAGAAAAAACAATTGTATAATATGATTGTTTATCTTAAACTACTATCCGTTCTTCTCACACAGGTCCGAATTAATTGATGTGTATATTGCGAATATATATATAATTAGGTATATATAATTTATACATACCTATAATGTAACGTAATATATTCAACGTCATCAATTCAGAAATACCTTTGTGTTTTATTTATCCATTTAAATCATCTACGATGATAAATCAACATTAATGGTTTTTGATTCATAAATTGTATCGATAATTAAATGAAAATATCGGCATTGTGTTGCAAATAAAATATTATACGATATTCGTGCAAATAATCGAAAAGCAATAAAACGCATCGCTAAATAGTTTTCACAGTAGTGAGAATTAATTTTTGAGCGCGAATTAAAATAAACTAATTCCGCATTAACAAACGCGCGACAGTTTCTTGCTGCGCCCATCGTTAGAATTATGTACTTTCATTGTCGATAATTAGAATCGTCGATGATCGTCAGAAAGTACAGTGGTTGTCAGATGAGAGCGAAACTTCCTTAATTCCGACCACGTCGACATTGAGATAATTGCGTGACGTGATTTACATGAAGTACCTAATACGTTATAATCAGTTCTCCGAGCGCAATCACACAGCGTTATATGATGACAAACGAGTCCCCTTGACAAAGCCAATTACAGTTTCTGCCTTGTTAGAGCAAAATAACGAAATGCCAACTTTGCAGAAATATTTCATATCGTTGAAGTTTGGAACGTTCGTCGAACGAAAGAACATATTTTTGCTTTTAACCATCAGTAATGTAAAAACACATATTTCATAAAACTTTACATCTTAAAATCGATATTATACATATCTTCTATAAAAAAAATTTTTTATATATCAATAACAAAGTATATAGGTACAACAGGTTCCTCGTTCCGAAGTACCAATCGTATATATTGCATGTCACTAAATATTATACGATGAAATATCACTTTGCCACACAACAAAAGAAGGCTCGAAACATTTTTGTTGATTAAAAAACATCATCATCGCGACAACGTTCGATACAGATAGTTTTTCGCTTGACAAACGTTTCAAACTTTAACGACATAATATTTCAACGCAATTGTGTTGTGTATGTAGACACACATAGAAAATATATTATGTACTAAATATATATGTTATCGCATACAACATATGTTGTAAATTTTATATTGTATTATATTTTGTAAGAATATATCTTTGGAGTTTAATGCATATATATATATATATATATATATATCGTTTTAGTGTTTTTTTCCTTTTTTCTTATCGTTCGAAATTCCCTCAATTTTACAACTTTGCATTTGCCGAAGTTTTACCGTGCGCGTGTTTATGCTACTGCTTCGTCTCGTCTGCGAGATTTGGTCGAGGACCACCGTAATCACCGTAGTCGCTATTTTCGTATACACGAGAAGAAGACTCTGTAAGCCACGAGCGCGAGTCTCGCCGACCCTGACTCAAATTCAAACAAGAGCCAGCTGCCGCTCGGCATTGCCCAATCCGGCGCATCTCAAGATCTCGAATTTAGAAAAGAGATCGACGAGAGAATCTCTTCTAAAAGATTGATCGTTACATCGAATTTTCAAAATCAATGCAACCTTAATTTATTTCTACATGACTTTGTAAAATCTGTGCGTCAAAGATGATATAAATCTATTTTTTTTTTCGCACTCAGATCTTTTATGAAGTCACGCGTGACGACGCAAACTCCACAATATATATTTTTTTAACATAATGTAATATTTTAACGGTCAATAATATAATTTGCAATTAAACTTCTCTAATAGCGTATGATAATTGATAAAATGTACTTTGTTATTTTTCTGAGAATACAGATGGATCAAATATACTTGACAATTTCGAAAAAATGGCTTCTGAAACCTTTGAATCATGCACGCACGAATAGTTCGAGACGAAGAGACATTTTTCGTCGAAAACGGCTGCGAGCAGCTTCTCCAGTCGCTCGTAGATACATCGATTCGTTATCGAGATATTGCTTTCGTGCAGCCACGGACAAGGAGCGGTTGAATTCGCGAAGATTTATGATTTCACCGTATACGCGTTCGCCAATTTTTTCCCTTTCTTTCTATTTCTATGATCGTCTCGCGTCGCCACGTTCAAGTGCATGAGCATAAAATGAGAAATCGTTTCTCGTTGCCATTATTTGCTACGACACAAAGTTAACGACGGAAGAATAGAAAAACATGTGAGAAGCGAGTGCACTTTGAGTTTATGATGCACGAAGTTGCGCGTTAGAGAAAACCTGCTTGATTATCTTATCAACTGCGAATAGATCGGCGAAATCACAAAAATGCAAGCTATATCATTAGACTCGGATCTCGGAAATTGAGAAAAATGTGAACAATATTCTCAAAGTGCAACGTAGGTAGCTCATTAATTAAATTTCGCCAAGCTACATCTCCATCAAAGAAAAAGAAAAACTTCTCCGCGCAAAGTGAAAACCGTGATCGTTGCAATAAAGGTCTTTCTGCGTTTCTTCCGCTCTTTGCGGCCTTCGATTCCTTTTACGGGCCGGTCTGGAAACATTTACTATCCTCTCACGGTATTCTTAGTTAACGAACCAAACCGGCGGAGTGTATCAATCACCCAATGCTCTTTCTATTGCCTCCTGAAAGTTCGGTTCATGGTTCGAATTGGTACCAAAGTTGTATCGAACTTATACATATGAAATGCGGTAGAACACTGCAGTTCTAACCAAGTTTCACGGTATGCGAATTGAAGATGATTTCGAGCGGAGAGAAGCGCGCGTTCGCCATTATTCGATGACAAGTGACAGTTTCCCAAGATTATTCATGCAACTAAGTAAACAGAGTTCATTACGGACTATTTAACATATTATTTACTTGTACAACAGATATATGTGCGTTCACGGTGTTACGTCAAAGAGATATAATCGATGTAGCAAAATAAAATGTAGCGAAATAAAAATTCAAAGAAATAAATTAATTATGTAAATTTATTTTATAAATACCACAACAATTGCACACACTCTTTCGCTCCTTCCTCTCGCACGTTGATGACATATTAAATGAAAATTCTACAAAATAACACATGCTGGTCAAGAAATTTTTGAGAGAAATACAAACTGTGACATTGCGTTCGTATACTGAAAAAAAAAAAAACTATTTACTCAACTAAATGCGTTTAGCTGAGTTTCAATTTGTTATCTGAAATACTTGGTTGTTTAATTCAAGCATATGGTAATAAAGATAACAAATTTGTATAAATTGAATTAACAATAGTGGTAATGAACATATTTAATTCACTAAACCATGAATTGTTTTGTCAAACATAAGTTGTGATAATTTCAAATAAAAGATACTGTTAAAAAAGATGAAATAGGCAATTCTCATTTACTTTAATTGAACATAATCTGAATTTCTTTGTACTAAGTATTTCATCTAATCAAACTGCTTATTTTTATTAGCAGACAAAATATTGTGTTGTCCTATTGTGTTGTAACATTCACAGTTACCTGTATTTAAGCAAATTATAATTTTGTTAAAACAACTAAATTGTCTTTCGGTAATAATCTAATTATTATATCTATTGAAACGTGATATCTTCTTACATTAATCAATATTTCATTGACAGCCCGTGACCGCTGCATATATTTGAATCGAATACTATTTTGTTACTTCACCAACTTTTTTTTCTCAGTGTATCAACTCGATAATTAGACGTTTTTCGGAATAAGTTTAAAATTCTCGTTCTCGCTTTCTACTTACTTGTCGAATTTCTCTCGGAAGGAAACGATGTTTGTTCAAAACATTTGCCCCGAGATACGAGAGAAGGAATCGTGGATCAAAGGTTTTTCCACGTTTGGAAAGAGAGAACCCGGCCTTCCAACACGCTCGCCCTTTTTTCTTCGCATTATCGGCGAACGGTGCGCGCAGCAGTAAAGTGAAATCTGGCTAGTCGTGTTCTTGCCGCGAGCAATCTTGTAGAAGTTCTCTCTCGAAACTCGCATGAAAATCGATTTTTCAAAAAGATACGATATGTACGTGCGAGGAATCGATTATTGATCATCGTCCCACCATCGCAAAAGTGATTGCTCTCCTCGTTGTTGCGATAGTCGCGGTTTAACGCAAGCCACGATCGCCCATAAATAAATTATTTATCTCTCGCGCGATTAATTCAAACGTCAGTGGTCTCTCTCCACAACTATAAACCCGGATTTTTAGCACGCGAGATTACTCTCGCACAGATAGATTATTCTTTTGATAGATATTGTATTTGTTAAATAATTTGTTAAATAATTGTGTTTGTACGGTTTAATGCAAAATCTATTTCTTTCATGCCAGAGTTACATTTTTTTTATTACAAAACGGAAACGAATCAAGTTGATTTGACGCTTGTTTTTTTATTTAAATATTCAAACAAATATTTTATGCTTAACTTTCTACAAAATAGAGAATCTTCTTGCAAAGTATTCATTTTTTCAAGGAAATACTTTTTTGTTGCTTCTAACGCGCGGCGAGACTTACCTTCCAAAACTCGAACGCAGTCGGTCTCGTTCGGATACGGATCGGGATAATGCGGGCTATAAAATTCCTGCTTCGCCGGATCCCCGATTTGAAACCTTTCGCATTTGTCTGGGACGTGCCTCATGTGGCGTCGTGGCATCGCGACGTCTCTCGTAGACGTCTCTATCGGCGTCGTATTTTTCAACTTCCAGCGTGAGACCGTCTCGGGCGACAGTCGTGTCACGGTCGTCGGCACTATCTGTACACATTGTAAAGTCACATTTAAATTTATACGCAAAAATTACATTACGTATGAAATACATAGTACGAGAGTTCGGTTTTATTAAATCACGCGACAACAATAAATAAAAATATTGCAATTTAATCTTTTTTTTTTGTTTTTTAAGAGCCAAGTTCGGAGCAAAGAAAGTCTCTCTGTGAGATATTTCTGCGATCTCTGCGCGCGCGTCGAGTTTATTTCAGCTGATCAAGAAGATTGAAAATTTACGATCAATGGACAATAAGCCTCTAATGCCGGAGTATCAGATCGTTAATTAAATGAAAGCCCGATTCGGGCAACTGGTATTGCGACAGCGCTAAATTATAGTTATCGCTTGCATTACGATATTGGAAACGGCGCTGAATAATTACGTCTATTACGATATGAGTGATATTGCGCGAAGGAATTTCACATTGATGTTTAATTCCAAGAATCTTAGTGCGTGTCTACTAACAAATATTTAGCGACAAATACTATGCGCGACAATGAGAGGTAGCGTTTGATATTTGTGTTTTTCTTCTAAGAAATAAAACCTGTGTTGACCCTCTATGGGCCCGTGTAACTTTCAAGTCACAAGCTAATATATCCACATTTTACCAAATAGTTTTTAGTTTTTTTCACAAGATGATGTATACGTCTTAATTATATAATGCCTCTGAAATAATCAATAACAATATTGATGACGGTTGGCAGCACCAACCTGAAATGTCAAAATAAATACCTTGCAAGTTGTCTGCGGATAGAAACCAAAGGGAAATTCGGTCCATAGATGGTTAACAACAACAAAACGCGATGTAACATTACTGTCTATCTGTCGTTTCAGATATATTTCAATTGCCTGATATATATAGTGCTTGTGACTTGAACTCAAGAAAATTCTATCTGACTCTAATAATTTTCTTTGAAAAGAGAAAGACTCAGCAATTTGTAGAAATGTTTGTGCGATCTTACTAATCGATAAAATTAATTTAGATAATAGTCGCGATTTTCGATATCGGTTCCGCGCTTGTAATTGCACTGTGATAATTGCTTTAACCGTGAAATTGAAAGATAAATTACGCGCGCAAGAGGAAAAACTAATCTCAAAGTTCAACATTAACTCGCGCGGAATGCTTAAGCTCTGTAGCCTATAACCAAATTATCAAATAATCGCTTATCTAGAGAAATTCGATAAGCTAGAGAGATTCGGTACGATTTACGTCGTGTAAGCTCCAACGAGTCGGCGAGGTTGTCGCAAGGTGATAGCCAATCGCTGACTGCGTGAACGACGATTCGATGGGAATCCGATTGGACGGATCTGTCTGGCTCGTTTCGTCGCTTGTGGAAGAGATGGACGGGTTATGGCGTGTGATTTCCGTATGTACGATGTCATTGACTCCAAGTGATTGCGTCGTCATCCTCCTTCTCCCGTCCTCGTCCTCTTCGGACGACCTCTCGACCACCGTTCCCAGAAAACTTAAGTCCGATCGAGTTCCGGGACTCGATCTGTCTACGCTCCAAGGAGTAGTTTCCGGAAGCTTGTCGCTCGAGGGTCTGATCTCCCTCGCGTGCTCCAGACTCGAGGACTGCCAGGATCGCGACGACGAGGACCGACTCGTTTTCCGAGAGCTGTACGTGCTCCAACGCGGATCCTCGGCCTCGCCCGTGGACGCTCCGGTAACTGAAACAACATTTCAAATCATCAACATTTTTATCTCGAATCGATAACGTATGATCGGAAAAATCGGAAATATGATAATTCTCGAAAACATTTGGTCTTCTAACAAAAAACAAAATATAATTAAAAATTAAAATTGTATTATAATACAGCGATTATATATATTATAGATTATATATAATATTTACGGATATAAAATAATAATATTTATTTGCACTTTTTTCTTGTCAAATAAGTTTTTTCAGCAAATAGATTCACGACACAATTCGTGCGAATTAGTCGCAGTATTCAATCATGTCGGGAAATGAAAGGAAGATATGTTTTCCTCCAAAAAAACAGTTGATTCTCGTTTCAACGCGATCGAGTTGCGTACCGATATATACGAATAGCGGCACGGAGAGGCCGTGCGATTGGTTTGAATGTTCGAATTCCACTCGTGAAAATGCACGCAACACGAACAATTCTCTCGTATATACGCCTTTTTAACTTCCCCGCGATTCTCTTTTTTGTTTTTAGCTTTCAACGCCCGGTAACTAACGAGATTTAGCGCCTACTGTCGTTCGCGTGGGAAACCCAGGCAACTTGATTCGCGACAAAAATGCTCTCGCCTTGATTTAACGAGCGCGCCCGCGCCGGCCTTTGTATCTCCACCGTTTCTTTTTATAGGCTGTTTTGCTCCTTTATCGAATTGATTACCGCCGCGTATCCGATGATACATAGACCGTCGCAAAAGCGCCGCTAATGTTACGTTAAATACAACGCTCTCTTTTTCGCATATATATATTTGTTAAGAGAGATAACGTTAAATTTAATGATTAATTAAACAAACCCCCCCCCTCTTTTAAATACGATACGCTTTTACGAGCCAAAAGTTTAACTCATATGTATATCTATGCGAAATATCATTGTCTAATTTCGCAGTGCACACCGCTCGTCTGATATGAATACCTTTTAATATACAAACGTAAAATGAATGTCAGACAGACATTTAGCGCTAAACGCACTGCGAGAATTCAAGCTAAAATAGTTCGCGCAATAATTGAACAATACTCTACGTTTCGCGGACCGCGCGCGTCCGTTTCTCTTTGAACGTGTATCATATCACGAATGTAGAGAAGCAACAGCTTGACGATATATATATATACATATATATATATATATATATATATGGTGTGTTGTTTCATTCGAGACATCGAAGAGCATGGTAGAAGACTACTTTTAGTTTTTCACGAGAGATCGATAGTAAATATGGCTTCTTCCCTCTTCAGGTTAAAACGTGATGGCCTTACGCTGTAACTGTACTACCCATTGCGTCGCTAAGTCCCTTCATATTTTACTAAAAAAAAAAAAGAAGCTCTCTCGTCGTGTCTGGCATCACGAGAGAGTCTTGCTCGCAAATTTTTAAGTCGACGTCTTACAAAAGGTTTTCCCTTCGTCGCGCGATTTCAGGGTGTGACAAGGTAAGTTCACGGTCCGGAGTGCTTTCATCCCCGGCACTTCGGTCTAGGATACTCACGAAAGAGAGAGATCTTCGGGATGGTATTTCCCGACCAAGCAGCAAGTTAAGCAAAGAATACTTTTCCGTGCACTTAAAAATGAAGTTCAACTATTAGTATATATATATATTTTTTTTTGAGAGATATTTATTATCGAAATAGAATTTTTCCAGTTAAAATTAGCTTAACACATGGCAATTAGAGAAAAATAAAATTTCTGTGTAATTTAGAAAAAAAGGCGCGGGAAAATAGCTTTGTTTAAATGTTTGTTTTTTTTTTTTTGAGAAATTATTCTCGTTGAATGCGACCGCGTTTTTTTTTTTAAAAGAAACCGGAGTTTCTTGCGCTTAATTATTTCTCCGCGATTATTCATGCGGCTCATAAATATTGAATTTTACGCATTCCGACACGTTATCGATTTCTAGACTCAACTAGATAAAGACTGCGCAGTTCTTATCGAGTGTAACCGCGCACTCCGGTAAGGTCAAAATGCACTCGCTCCATTTACTGCTCATTTTCTGAAGAGAGTATTCGGTATATATATTCCGCCTTCTCCGGTTGCCGTTGCTTTGGAGAAAATTTACGATAAAATGCGGAAATCGATGGGTTCGCGTTACTTTCTCACGCTAAAAAATAAAGATGTTCCAATTAGTTGAAAGTATCGATTTTTTTACACTTGCGCGAACTTACGTATATTTGATAAAAATGTTCTTCCATAAGTTTTGTACAAATCGATCCATGTCATTTCTTTACCTATCTCAACAATAATTTTAAACACAGTTAAAATTTTTAATTGATTACTATTATATAATGACATCTTTTTACTGAGAGTAATATGTTGTGCGTGTGTGTGTGTGTAAAAACTATTTCTAACAATTTCAAACAAAGGAACTTTCATATTTTTGTGTAAATTGCCAACCGAAAATAGTTGCTCGACAAATTTCAAACTCATAACGCGTTTGTCTCGTTTTCTATTTACAGACGCGCAATTTTCATCGTACATTATGAGATTTCGACAAACTGGTCGCACAATCAGAGGGTTACACCACTGAATTTCGAGACTTCCTGCAACATCGTGTTTCAGAGGCGTCGGGTTTCCAACGACGACGGAAATCTACATCCACCTGCAGCAAGTAAATCAGATCCTCGCCTCTGCTAAGCGTCTCTCCGTTCTCTCTCTCTTTCTCTTTCTCGCCCAACTGTCTGTCCTTCCGTTTCTCGGCAAACAATTTTCTAGCTTCTTGTTGTGTTCTACTACGTACGACCAACCTCTCTCTCGCGCGCGGAAGGTTGTAACCCCGCGATAATCCCTTTTTCACTTGAGACATTCATCGCGTTGTCTACGCCATCATTTTTTTTTTTTTTTTTCAAAAAAGAAAATCTATCTTTTTTCCATCTCATCTTGGAAATTCACAAGACAAAAACAATACATTGATGTGCCCTCCATTGTGATATAATGACGTAACATACATCATAAACTAAAATTAGCAGTAAACTTTAAATTTCTCTCGCTATTATACATTAAAAAACAGTTCTTAGTTATTAATTTTTAAAATAACTCACATATGTTTTATTTTCTTCATTGTGTGTACGTATATCGCATTACAAATATTTACATAACATTACATTGTTATGTAAATTTAAGAAAAAATACAGAAGCAACTTTGCTAAAATTGATTTTTAAAAAGCATAAATATATAATTTTGCAACTTGGCGATATATTCAAAGTGTTGTGAATTTTCAAAGATGAAGTAAAGCTCGAACAAGTATACCGTTCGAAGTTAAAAGGCAAGTTTTCTCTCGGGTTGATTATTTTATAATGCGCACGTCTCGAGTAGTCCCTTTGGAATAGCACGATCCAGCATGAATTAAGTTCATTTCATGTGTAAATTAATTCGTAAAATTAAAAAATTTTTGCTGTTTGACCAATATTCAGCGTATAAAAGAAAATTTAATATAATGCACGGTAGAACGATGATACAAAATGAAACTGACCGTGTACAATTGTTAAATATCAACAGCAGTATAACACGGCAACGTGATTAAATATTAATCAAATATACGCGAGAAAAACTAACAAACTTTTTCCATACACTGTGAATTGTTTGTGTTTTAAAAGCGCAAATTAATTTTTCATCAAATCAAATAATTATAAAATTCAACAAATATTGACGTATTGTTGAAATATGATTCAAATACAATGTAAAAACAGATTTGGAAAGAATAAAAATTATGTGCGTGATTCTGCAACACTGTGTAAGAGATTGCGATTACTTGTACTCACCGATTCCTATGGGGCACTACGTTAGCCGCGCAGAATTTATATTTCTCGCACTAGGTTGCGGAAAGCAAAAGATACGTGATACGCGAAAATCCGTCGGATGACAAATCGAGAAAACATTCTCACAGTTCCGAATTCGCGTTCCAGATAACGTCTCAAATATTTTTCTAGACCTATACATCTCTTATAAAAAATGTATACTTCTCGACGCAAATCTTGATAATCGATATGTCCGATGCTTTTCCGAAAAAATAAAAAGAATGTCAAAACTTGCGTAAAAATTGCTCTTCACAGATTTTATCTCACTTTTTATTTTAAACTAATCAAAACATGTGCGCGTATTCATCAAAAAGTAAACCTGCGTTTTAGAACAAGCATTATTAACGCATATATTCTCATTTTATATACAGCGGAAGTCTGTTTACATAAAAAAAAAAAATCTCATTATTGTCTTACGTCTGATAATTTCTTGACAATTCGTGCAGTTTTAATATATAGCTTATATCTAAGCTCGCAACACGGGAGAAAATTAATAATAAGAGATAAAATAAGATCGTTAAGTGATTTCATGCAAAGCAGCCTTGTGCACGGAGATTTCCGGCGAATCGCGATATTAAGCGCGCTGGATGTACGTTTCGAGAAGTGAAACGATTGCGATGAAATATAACGGGTATAAAATATCTTACGGTTTTATCGCTTTGAATAACTAAGTACGTCGCGTACGTATATTTTCGTTCGCAAGAAGCCCGAAATATTGTTGGGCGCACGTAGAGCATGACACACTTGCTCCTCAAGTAAGTATATAATATCCCCGTTTTCTCGCGCACCTGCATTTCTCTTCGTGAAAATGCGCGCGTAGTACACGTAGGGTATGTACATGTGTATATAGCAATCGCGTGTACATCGGCAAGTAGTATTGCCCGTATATGCTCCCCTCCCTCCATAGCCTCCCCCCGGAATAGGAAACCCACGAAGAATTCCATTTTCCTCCGTTCCCGGTTCCCGCTCTTGAATACTATCTTTGCAAAAACGAGCGAGACGATGCCCTGCACCTTCCATCGCCATCGAATAGAAAACGCGATAACAGCAGATATGTCTTCACGTTTACAGCCAGAAGACAAAATCTTGTAAGTTGACTTCCATTTCATAAAAACGAACGAAATCGCGTATACCTACATATATTTTGCTTTCCTGGTGAAATTGATATATATGTACGACATGAATAAGAAATCGTATAANNNAAAANACTATTTTTNTTNNAAAAAAAAAAAAAAAAAAAAAAAAAAAAAACGAAGAAAATGAGAAAAAACGTAGAGCGGCGGATTAATAAATATGCATAGATATAGCGACAATATCACAAACGCTGGCTCATTATAGCACGTGTCACACACAGTGTTTGCGCGACACAGCTCGTCGAAGTAGACGGTCTCGGTAATTTCTCTCTGGTTTTTTTTTTTTTTTTTTTTATTTTTTCTAAGAAGCAATAAATAATTATTTGTTGTGAAAGAATTTTACGCGTCGCCGTTGCAAAATACACACATGACTTTGTCTCTTGCGCGAGGTTTACTATTTACTTAATTTTACTGTCAATCAATAATTTTGCGAGATAAAATATCCAACTTCTCGTCTCTATTAAATCGACTTTCTATTAAGCGAACGTTTTCTTCGTCCCGAAGGGGATCGTTGACATAAAATTGTGCTCACACGGTCGGCAGCTCATCGAGCTCGTCGACCCGTATTTCTGTCTCACGTTTACCGTAAAATGAGATCACACGATGCGGGCCCTTTGTTCATATAATAAAGTTAGCGTTTGTTTGTTATTGACAATCCGAAAAACATATTTTTTTTTGCACAAGTCTTGTGATTGGCTTGATAGTTTTTTCTTCTCAGGATTCGGTCGCGTTCGACTCTTCCTACAGCAATTCTCTCTATTATCTTTTCTGCTTAAAACATAGTGTTACTTATCGGTGCAACTTTATTCTTTGCTTTTTTTTACCGTGAAGAAGAAGAAGAAGATGAAGAAGATTCACGCTCGAAATAATATCACGTCAATAGATCACTTTAGCGCATTGAGAGCAGATATGTTTTTCATCTTTCGCGTAAAACAAAAACACCGAGAACAAAAATTACTTTAACAACGCACACTTTGGCAATGATGCTCTTCCCTTCTAGATTTATCGCGCAATTCCGGAAGTTGTGTTACGATGCTTGAGAAGAACACCGTATACCGTATTACTTCTTTTTAGTTTTTGCCAAGAAGTAAAAAGCATCCCACCAAATGGATCATCAAATAGCATCCATTAGCAAAGAAAAAAGAGGTTAAGGGAAAAAGACGTCGATATGATGGCGCGTAATGAGCGTAAACGCGTCATTTTACCTACCGATATTGAACGACACTTTGTGTGTCCAAAAAAAAAAAAAAATTGTATATTAAACGTGAATATATTAAAACTTTAGTCGATGTGCCGTTAAATGAGGTGCTTTTGCCACGAATGTTACCAAGCATAAATCAATTATGTTCGTTCTCCATAAATTTCTCCATAGACTGTAAAGGTTTTTAGTTTTTCGATGTCATTTTACGTAGAGTTAATGTCTTCCATCCGATGATGTGTATATAAAAGCTGTGTGAGATTTATTCTCACCTGAAGTTTCGAACAACTTTTTTTCGATATAAAATACTTTTTGTCGATAATAACTCATGTGCATAATCCCCACTGAAATCTATCTTCCGCGGCAAAACACAAGTAAGTAATGTAGTAGTAGTCATTTTATGCTCCAATTTCATTGCTTCTGTTGGCAAAGTTTGAAGGCAACATCGCGTGTTCTCGCTAACACACATTTCCGCGGCATCGCACCTATAGGGGATTATATATAAACTTTTATCATAAATCCAATTGCTCCTTACGTACGTAACAGATCGTTATATATTATTTTTTTATTATCAGAAAAATTGGTAAATTTTACGACGTATAAAAATGCTCGTCAACAAAATTATTTAAAAGACCCGAATTTTATATTCGGCGCAACCCGCCGATTACAACCGATATTTCAATGGCTTTCGCGAAGAGTTACAAAAGTAATATCGACCAGAATTTATGTGGTGCCATGTAAGAATAACGTCAGTTCTTCGGAACAGCGATATTTTCTTCTGAGCGATATTTCTACACGTGATATTTTCCTTGGGTATCGAACACGATCCCTCGTCCAATTGCAATTCCCCGAGCTTCAGTTCTTTTATCAATGCAGTGCGCGCTGATCGTTCAGTCTCTCTGACCGATTCACAGAACCGGTCGCTGTCGCTAAATCACTTACTAAATAAATCTTTCCTGAGTTTGCGGTCGAGGTATGCGACACGATGAAAATACAGCAGCTACGCGAACAGTACGGATTTATGACCAGATGATACACGTCCCGCTCTATCTCGTCCTTCAAGAGATCCGTTCGGGCTTCGTATACACTTTTTAACGATTTTCCAACATTTCCAAAATAACGTACTTACGTTTTGCCAACCTAAAAGTCCCAAGAGATATATTTCCGAGATATTCAAATGCGCGTTAGTGAAAATGAGACATCTTTGTGTGTATAAAATAAACAATTAAAAAGTAGGCATTTCTGATGACAAAGAAGCTTTTTTAAAAAAAATGTTGATTTTATTGCGATTCTGTGACATGTCTTATGTATGAAGAGATTATCAGTTCGAAAACCGTTGCATATTTTTGTCTCGTCATCATTAACGATTTAACATTCATTCCAGTAAAGCTAGTGTAGCTCGAAGGCCTGTCAATAATGCAAGCCCGCGTAGTTACATCGGAGGTTGAAAATTTTGCGAAAACACGCTTCAACGAATATTCGAGAAAGAACTCGACTATTCGAAAAAGTAATTAGATTACGGGACTACGTTGCACAATGCGATTGAAAGCAATCAAAACTAAATAATTGCACGCAACAAGCATTCTCCGGCAGAAACATATGAATATACGTGTGTTTGTTTTAACAGACTAGAATACACTACACAGGCAAAAATATGAATTTACAAAAAAAAAAAACAAATATGAATATGCAACGTTAAATTTCCATATTCCTTGCGCACACATGGATTATTTGAAATAATAAAAAAAATGATATGTATATAAAAACTAGGATGCGTGATTAGTCTATCTTCGTCAATAACGAACAACCATAATACATAATATAATTGTATTACAGTTGCACATAGTGGGTGAAAAAAAAACTATTGTTTTTTTGTCACGCAAATATTTTCCGAATATATTTGAAAATGTTTATTAGATGTAACTTGCAGCGGAAATGTTGAAATTTCGGAGATCTGTACAACAGAAGTATCCACACAAAACGGTATTTTTATATATATATATATATTTTTTTTTGTATATTTCCCTTGTAATCGCGCGATTGAGAGACGAGTGCGCGTTTAATATCGGGTAAAATAACGTATTGGTGAATTCGAGGATATTCGAGTACCGAAATACGTCTGCGAGCTCTTTCTCGTTCTCGAGTCTCACGAGGTCGCGTATTTTGCTAGTTTAAACGGGAGAATAGCGCGGCGCGCGGGAATCCATGAACATGCCGGAAATCGGCATCCAGGACAAGCAAGTGGGAGGACATTTCCTTAAGGCCGCGGGCTCCCAGCCAGTATCCCGTCCTACCAAAGGATTTGCAACTTTCGATCTTTTTTCGATTCGTTCCGTTCGAGCGTCACAGACTCCGTATTTTTCTCCGAGTGCTATCGATCCCATCCGCGGGGCAACTTCTACCTCGTAGCTCGTACGCGAACTGCGTTTACGAAACGTCGTAATATCGAAAACGCGATATATATAACTAATATTTACTTCGCTTTATGTATCTTTTCGAAATACAAAATATCAGAAAAAAAAAAGATCGCTTTAAATTGGATCAGTTTCAATTGTATTTGCGACCGTACTTGCTGTATAATAATAAATATCGGAGAAGTAATTGTAAAAATATATATCACTTTTTGTTACATAAGTACGATAAACATTGTTTTTTTTTGTGTAATAAATAAACATTTGATACGTGTTGAGACATTGCAAGTTTGAGTTTTAACACAACTCTAGGTGGATAACAAAAATTATTTTACAACACAAAAAAAACCTATTCTATAATATTTAATTGTACAAACGGTTCAAATAATTTATTGTTGCATTGTAAATCGAATAGTCGTAGATTTATGTTTTTAGTCTCGATTTCGTGCACGAGAGAGAATATCACGAGGAGAATGTTCGAATTCTAAAATTGCAGCGGCTCGTTTCTTTTCTTGCTACACAAAAGCGATTCTTCTTCTTCTCCACCACTGACTCCACGTCCTCCTCCTCCTCTCATTCCCCAAGCACGTAGAGCACGTCAACCGCTCCGGGGCGAAACGACAGATACCGGTCGACAATTTTAGTCCTCCGGCTCAATCTCGCTCACGAGAAATATAAATTATTATTTGCTGGCTTCTTTTCGTCGTCCGGTGCGAGCACCGAAGCATTTCAGGAATCTGTTGGAGAAAGAATTATAGCCTCTTTTCTCTATAGCAAATGTGACCGCTCAGCGGTCACTCGGTTGGAGACAAAAAACGTCTAATAAAAAACGAGCGCATCATTCTTGAATGTATTTTTACAGATTTTCGTTCTCTGATTTCGCGAAAAATACAAAGTATGCCCTCTTTAATTTCTTTATCCGTCATGTACACTCTCGCGAGTACACAATACGTGAGTTTTTATCAAATAAAACATTACACGTTAACTTACTAAAAGAAAATTTGCATCTTTATTTTATGACAAAAAAATAAAAAAATTATAAATAACGTTAAAAATACGACCATAAATTTTGTTTCTCCAAAAGAGTCAATAAAATTATTGATATCAACAATAATATTTGTTACGTCAATGTATTGTACAAAAAACATTTTTTGTTTGGTACGACGTTGGTTTTCTAAAAGACAAAACTTTGACTTTGCAATGTAAATTATTTACAACACTTCTACGGATTAGTAGTTTTAATTCGTAAATTACGCACCCCAACAATCAGTTGTCGGTTGCTCTAAACTTTTCTGGAAAGAAGAAAAATAGATCAAACGCTATACAACACATATAAACAAAACTTTTCAAGTAACTGAAAGTTTTCACGCACGCAAAGAAGTGTAAATGCGACAAAATTCTTGCCAACACCGGCTGAAACATATAGCCCGAATGTGTTACCATTCTCTTTTGCTCAAAGAAATGTTTTAAACTTACACATATATAGCGAGCCCCTCAAGCGAAGAAAAGCTAGCACAATTCACGTCAAGTCCTACGTTACGTTACAGATGCGTCGCTCCCAATTGAGTTTCCGCAGTTAATATCACATTTATTTTTCTTCTTCCATCTAAAGTACTCTTTTCCTTTCAACTTTTTTTTCACTTCTTGACTTTCTTTAACCGTAATTTTTTCATAAAATGAACTACAAGTAGAAACGCCAACATTTATGTATATTTCCGAGAGACTTTTTCAGACTTTTTGACTTTTCTATCGTGCTCGATGCATTTTTCAACTGGAAAAGTGATCCTCTGATAATTGTAATACTTTTCACATTTTATTTGTTTTTTTTCGTATTGTTTGAAAATAATACGAAAAAATTACGCATTAATAAAGCAAAACAAAATTTTACTATTTTATATGGATTTCAACAAAAACTCAATATTTGGTTTAACTCAAAAGTTAAGAATAAATAATAGAATTATTTAAAAACAATTATTTAGTATTAAAACTAAAATTTGACAATTGTGGGGATGAAAATATATATAAAATAATAATAGATAATAAAATATAAAACTGACAATGGAATTATTTCACAAACTATAATCAATTATACTGTTCCGCTTGTAACGATAACACGCATAACACGCGTTTTGCATATAAGTGCAAACTCTTTTAATTAAATTTGCATATTCAGTCGCATTTTTATCATTTATTTCTCATTCCTGTTACACTCGTGCAATTTAATAAAACGTAGTATGCTTTAATGTCATATTCTTAGTAATCCTCGCGTGTGTTAGCCGAATTAAAATATTACTTCTTATGAAATGGTTGGCAACGGTGTAATTAAATCATAATCATTCAGGTAATTAGCTCGTCGTAATAATTTCTAATTTAGCAAATTATGCGAAAGGACGCTTCTTGCTTGATATCAAAACATTGTGTGTACCTGGTGATACTAATTCACGCGCCAATTATATATTTCACCATTGTATAAAGAGATACTAATTAAGTTGACGTAGCGGCTTTTAAACTAATTATAACGTGTGATGTGTAGCTTTGTCACGTAAAATATAATACCAACGGAGAGTTTATTTTCCCGTTACGTTTCTCATCGCGCGTATCACAACACGCAACAAAATTCGATCCTCGATTTTATTCTCACGTTACAATCGTTTTATCTCCAGATATTGATGCGATAACGTATCTTTTTTATTTGATAATAGAATGATAAAAGGTTTTTATTCTTTATTTTCTTACGGTTTCTTACTGATCGCTCGCAAGAGGATTATCCAAGAACTTTGGAACACGTAACGATCATCTCGGGGAGAGAACTCGAGTGTAATATAAAGGAAATTCTGCGAATTGCACCGGGGTACAATCTCTACGAGCGGCAAAAAGGCGAACGCGCCCTAATCAGATATGTTCCGCGCCGAAATTACATCCCTTTTCTGTCGCTCGGAGTGGGGAAATTTCTTTTCTCGCAGGGTGGAGTATGTAAACGCCCGCACAATTCTCGGGAAGCACTTGGAACTTAAAGTATCTCTTATCGCACACCAGGAAAGTTTACTGTCACGACCGGAGCGACAGATGCATACGTAGCGAGCAAGTTTCTTGGCGCGAGCCACAGGCAAAACTGCAAGAGCGTTTCACAGTTAACAATGCGGTTATTCTCTGGTTTCTCTTAGTCTTTTTTGTTGCTATAAAAGCACGTTTATTTTACCACAGGTCGAGTAACAGAGGTATGCGTGGTTTCGCTAATTCATCGTCGTTACGTTACTCGTGTTTCTTACACGGCGACATTAATCAACGGTCTTACGCTTAATGAAGCGAACTGCGCGGTGCTTTTAAGATAATACATTCTGTAATTGTTTCTTATGCATCATTCGAAAACCGCCTGGCTAATCACAGAAGTAGAATAAATGCGTCATCGCGAAGTCCTTCACCTGGCGCAGAAACTTTGCGATGAGAATTTATAATAAAGTTGATTTAAAAAAACAAGGTTTCAAATGATATAAAACAAAATGTAATTTACAGAGAATTACATTTAAATTGTAAACGTTGTGGTAAGTTTTACATTGTTATTTTACGCGTTTTATTATTTGTGTAGAAGATAATCTAAGATTAAACCCACTCCTTGATGAGAAAATGAATTTGCAACGTGAAAAAGAGAGAGAAAACTTGTATATACGCGTCGTGCAAATGCGACACTTCTTTCTGAAATGAAATTTTCAATGTTATTTTATTCGAAAAGTATAATCACTGTAGATAATTTTTATTATTAACGTTATCTTGTAGCTACTGTATAAAAAGTTTTAACATAATACACAACATTTTATTAAAAAACACAAAAATTAAAAGAATATAATATATATAATTTATATTTAATGAGACAAGTGAAAATAACCTATGATGTAACATATTCTGAAGTTTTTTAAACATATATATTAATAAAAAAAAGTGATAAAAAAAAAAGGTTACGATGAGTTACTTAAAGCAAGAGCTCTGCAAAGAGAAACAACTTTTTGCAAAAAAAAAAAATTTAAACGAATACACTGCTGAGCAAAAAAGGATTCAGACGCATTAGCAAAGCCGGGAATTAGCAGTGCGAAAATGCTTTTAACACGACACGATGTTTCTTTGTTTTATCCTCGTTTGTCTCATACAAATAAGTACGCGTTGTCTCTGTAAATTTTAATCAAATTTATTAAATGTGAATGATTCTTCTTTTAAAACGGAGTGGGGTTCAATCCGAAACTCTCTCGCAATCACACAGATTCGCAGAAGTGCGTACATAATGAGGAGAAATGCCGGCGTTTGACTGAGCAATTAGAACTAGTGGGGTTCTCTGCGACGAGAGGAATTATCTCATCGCAACTACATCCGCCCGCATTTCAGACTGTGCGAATGCATTCTGAAACTCTGTGATTCGACTCTGAGATATCTCTTTTCGCGCTAATTTTGCGAAAGAAACTTTGACAAAATCAATTATCGTTTGTACATTTTATTTAAAAAAAGTACATTCTAAAAAAATCAAAGAAATATTACCTGAAATAATTACAAATAAAAAAACGCGAAAGATTAAAAATTATATACTATACGCGTGAAAGATCACCACTTTCAAATATTCTAAATAGACAGCGCTTAAATGTTTTTTGTTTTACACTCGATATAAAAGTCTCTAGGAATTGGAACAAAACTTGCTCATTCTGTTTTGTTTCTGACTAATAGCCTAATAGCGTATTTATATAACAGAGTGAACGACATTACGTTGCAATGAAACCTCACTCACCTCCTCTCCGATCGATCTCATATAAACGAGATTTACAAGTGGTAATGTTAGTTATATAACTTCGTGTCAATATAACTGTCCGGATCACGTTCGTTAAAACTCGTACTACGACATCCACGACATACGGTCATACGTGCGGAGAATTTATAGGAAGGAAACTCGAGGTCGACACACAGCCGCGATAAAATGGCGTGGAACGACCTGTGGAACCGTGTGCCACACCGTTGCCATTTGTCGGGAAGAAAATTTCGCACGAGCTCTGATAAATAAATATCTCCTCCACAGGTCTGCATCCGTCCTGAAAGTCCATTTAGACGGTACGATTTTTTACACGATATCGTTACGACGTCGTTCGGATACGTTGTATCAAGATTGCGTCGTGTTTCACGTGTGAACGACAGAAACATTCACGTTGCAGTTTTCAAACAAAAAACTGTTGTTAACAGAAAAGTTTTAGTTAACTTATTAAAAACAAATTTAAAACTTATAAAATTGAGATTTGACAAAAACAAAAAACAAATCTCTTGGAGAACTGTATATACATTGTTTTGAAAAACCATCTTGTATAATTTAAGAGAATTAATTTACAAATAAGTGATGATTCGAAACAAGTCCACTGCCAATTATTCGAAAGGGGGAACGACAAACGGAAAATGTTACTGCAAATGTCGCAGCGTGAAATTCTAATTACCAAAAACTTGAAATCTTTGTGCAGTGTTACTTGCAACTGACGCCTGCCATCGTTACGTGCGTCGGCAATTACGTCAATTGCATGTGTCACTGTTTGCTTATCAGAATTATGGTAATGCCGAGCGGCCGTTGCGGCTGTGTTTTGGGGTAGGTTTGTGATTATTTAGCGCCAAATACGTTTTGTAGCCGTGCTTGGCGTACTAATTCACGGGTAATACGCCACAGCAAGTACGATCATTAGGGAAACCCCGTTTCGGATTACGGCAAAAAAAAAAAAATTAGCGTCACAAAGTCTCATTTTTTGCAAAACTCCCGCTATTCTTGACGAACAAAAAACACTTTGAAAGTTCGATCGCAAATTGCGGACTTTTCTGCCGCTCGAAGAGTTTCGACATTTGTTTTGATAACAAACTTTTATTCTTTTGCTAACAACGTTTTGTTCTCATTCTTCTCTTTGTGTACCTGTGTGTGTTCTCATTGAACTTCCACGATATATTATATTTCTATTTAAATAAATAAAGCGTCACGTGCACGAACGATATATTTATATGCATGAGGCGTGATGCGTGATACCATTGCGATAGAGTGTAATATTGAAAGAAAAATGAGGTTTCGGATAACGAAGATTGGGAATGAAATATGTAAAACTCTTAAAAACGTCAACGGAAAATAATTGCCAATCAACGGTAATACGATCGTCCATATATTACCAGATAATTATGACTGATGAGCAGGAATTAATGAAACGCAATATGATATTGGCCATTAATAACTGATGCAAATCTTATTTACGGTAATTATGAGAGAGGTGTGCATGTCGAAATTTTAACGAAAACATAGCCCTTCGCTCGTAAATGTACCGCACATTTACTGATAAATCCCAGCGGCGCTTTTGATATCTTAAATTGAGCGTAAAATTTGCAAATTATTTTACGTTAATTAATTCGGAGAAATCGATACTCTTATGTAAAACACGTATAAACTATGTGTAATGTAATATATATATATATACATATTTCATTAAATATCAAACAAAATAACTTTACAATACAACGGTCATATCGTACATCGTGTTTTCTATGCTTGTTATTTACGAGAAACGTTCGTGTAAACAATATGATTTTTTGTTTCTTTCGTCTAAACTGAAAAATTAGTTTTTGTTGAGATAACAAAAATTTGCCAAATCAAATCAAATCAATTGTTCTGGAAACTAAATTTTGGTTGAAATTACCAAAATTTGATAATCTCAACAAAACCGGTTTTTTTTTTTTCAGTGTAGCCGATTATTTCTCTGATAACGTCAAAGCGCACAGTTGCTTATATATTCATACCTCGTTGCGGTTGATGGCTTCTTTCTCCATAAAGTTAGCCAATTAGAGTGTTAGATAATGAGTTTTACCAAGTGGATAAGTTTTGCCAACACAAGGCCGTCGATCTCCAACGGTTCAAAATGAGTTCGAGAACTGCACAACTTACAAGTTTTTGCCACCGAGAAGCATAATTAAAGATACCTAGATAATCTCTGCCTTCCCACTCTTTTTCTCTTACTTATTTTCTTTTACATATAGATTCTTCTGTGCCCCGAGTACGCGCTCGCGTATACTGTTTTTAAAAGCATTTCTCTAGATATTAAATTTTTTTCCTACGTGTTCTGAATAAAATCTTTGTATCTCTTTCAATATTGTTTTTGAAATACACGACATAGATATACGCCATAAAAACAAAATCAAGAGACAAAATTTGTTTTAGCTGATCTTTCTCTTACAAAAGCGCAGTTACCACCGCGATTTGCATGAAGATTTTAGTCAGTTATCGCGGCGTGGTTCGCGATCGTTGTCGGAGGAAAATAACGTTGCCGATACGAAGACGATAGAGATGAAAGACAAACGTCTTCTCCCGCCGAGAATCGGCCAAGAATAAGCTGGCCGGACGACAACGGAGAGCGGAAAAAGAGGAGAGATAGAAATAATGGAATCGGGCATTATCGCGGCGTATCTCAATCAAGTTTTGCCGCAAAACGTATGAAAAAGATGGTAGCCCAGCCAGTAAGCCGGATTATCCGTCGCAAGATAGATGGGCCTGGTCCGCTTGCGCTTTTCATCCTGACGCATACATAAATATGCTATGATGTTATCGGGAAGAGAAAGAAAGAGAGAGAAAGAGAAAAAGAGAGAAAAAGAGAGTGCATGTTAGTATATATATCTAATCGCAAGATTTTAACTTCGCTGGGAGCTAGATCTCATCTGTGTATAACGGATCAAAGGGATAAGATAATTATGCCGCTTTTTGATTAAAACTCTGATATTAACTCTCACATCCGGTTACATAAAAATTGATTCGGCGATATTTCCGCGCGCGAGAAATCTACGTAATCGCAAACGTAAAGAACATTTTGCGAGCAAATCCATTAAAATCACAAAAGAGATTACAGCAGTTAATTCAATAAATTGTACGAATAGATTTTCGATCTTTCATATAATCTATTTTTTTTCTTTTTTTTTTTTTTTAATCCCACCAAAGCTCTTTCCGCGTGCGAGTTTAATCTCTACGTGAGTTTAATTCGCGTAAAACAATCGTCTCTGCTAAATTACGCAAAATATATCATTTAAACGTGAGAGAAAGTTATGAGAACTTGAGATTTTATTCGCGTCGATCAATAGAGAGAACGGCACGTTTCAAGTTCAAACATCGCGCTGTTGAAAAAAAAAAAAAAAACAACAGAAACGTTGGTTTGCGAGATCCGATGCGCGGAGATCCGAAAACCAGGTCATTTTCTTGTTTGCCGTGCTTGCGTACGTATAATTTATCGGATATCCTGGCGCTACGTAACGCCAGCCAAATATTTACGATAGCCCGGCGTTGTAACTCGCGAGATGAATTCAGGTTTTGGTTTTCGTAGCGAGAAAATAGAAGATATTATCCGTTCTATATCTTCGATAGGAGGTCTCTAACTCCTGAGGCCGACGTGCCTCGAAATAAACCGCTTGTTTGAGGTTGGCGATTTCCTTGCACTTATACACAGCGCGTACGATATTTGACGACCAAAGAAACCATAAACGTTCATTTTCGGATC
Organism: Pseudomyrmex gracilis; assembly: GCF_002006095.1. Taxonomy (NCBI): domain Eukaryota; kingdom Metazoa; phylum Arthropoda; class Insecta; order Hymenoptera; family Formicidae; genus Pseudomyrmex; species Pseudomyrmex gracilis. The sequence continues at coordinate 213,642 of NW_018020684.1, forward strand.
TTCTTCTTCCTTTGTCGTCGAATTAAAACCTTGATACGCATAATCGCGTATCCGAATGATGCGCGCGCCTGTGCAGTGGAGAGAGCTTTCTCCTTTCACCGCGGCTTCGATATTGTAAAATGATTACCTCTCCCTTGCAGATGCATCCGTGATGCGGGAGAGGGAGAGAACGTTTTCGCATTATCGTAACTCTCATCGTCTCTCTTTTCCTCTCGACTATCCACACACATTGTGGTCTTTCCGTCGGTAAACCTTAGTGGCTGGTAATCGCGTCAATATTTAGCACGTCCCCACAATCGCATTTCATTCCGCGAGATGTGTATAGGAAGAACGTTATAGGAAAGTGTGTACGAAGATGTTTACGCGAAAGCTGATTGATATGGTAAGCTGAGATGAGATTGCCGTAACGGATCGCGGTGTTATACCGTGGAATATATATATATATGAAGTTTGTGAAAGCTCGCGGCCAAGAAAAACGCGATCGGAGGAGAAATTTTCAGCGAGGGGGATCGTGTTTGGGTAACACTTTTTAAAGTGCATTTTAATGTGTCGTGACGAGAAAAACACGAGGTGTTACACAACGTAACGCGCGTGGAACAAATTTCATTTCGCAATCAGTTTCAATCATCTCTTGCGGGAGATATATAATTAATTAACAATATTGAACGCATAAAATCTTACTCGGTTTCGCGAGCCACCAAACACCTATGTAACACTTTTTTAAATCTGTACAAGTAATTTAGACGATGGTTTTTATACTCTTTATCAAAAGGAAGTGAATGATATTTGAGATCGTGCCATTTTGCGGCGTAATTTCCGTGGATGTAAAGGCGATGCAATGGTATACACGGCCCATTTGTTACGCACGACAAAAACAATGGGCGCTATCACGGCGCCGCTTGAATAAATAATCGCCGCTTTCAGTACGGCAACACAAATTTCACCACCGCGAAATTGAGTGGCTTCATTAATGAGTATCTAAAACGAAACAATAGACTTTATCTTTGTATATGTGTGTGTTATAAAGGGACTTTTTGGCCCGCGCGCGAAAACTTCATCAAATTCTCGTTAACAAATCTAAATTGATGAACCCGCTGAATTTTAACGACTTGTAAATCAAGAAATGATTTTATGATCGTCGACTTCAACAAAAATCCGGCATTAAAAGTTTATTGATAAATAAAAAAAAAAAAAAATGCGTGTTACGATTCACGGTGACAGAAATAAAATATGTGTTATTGCAGCGTGACAAATAACCTCAAGTCGCAAAGAAATAATTTTTTGTTCCGCGTGAAATAGAAAAAAAAAAAAAAAAATATTTCAAATTCTATGCGTTCGATGAATGCGTATTTTACAAAAACGCGACACGTCATCGCGATAACTACGTGTATCTGTTGATATATCCTCGTGTAGAAAACCGTTATAAAGATTATTGATCCAATAAAGAGAGAGAGAGAGAGAGAGAGAGAGAGAGAGAGAGAGAGAGAGATACCTCGCCGATACGTTTCAATGGTTTTACGACAGCTGGATGTGAATTTTTCGTCTGGCGTATCCAATGTCTCGACTTCGGCCAAAACTATTTTCGCATAGGTCGTACAATTTTTACGAGCGCGGAAAAAACATCGTCAGAGATAAGATTGTGCGAGTATGTTTATTGCGTCGAGCGATGTTTCGAAGATTTCGCATGCGTGGAAATGTGTTTTGCTCATTATACAGACCGCGCGGGATCGTAAACGTTGTTGTCGGAAAGATGTGTATTGTCTCTCTCTCCAGAATATAATCTCCCGGTTCATATAAAGTCTAAGATTATCTCTAATCGATATTAACATTCGCTACGCGAGGTTTATATCATATCTAAGATCTCTTTTAACTATAGTTTCTCTTCCTTTTCGTTCGTTTAGTTAGCGTAAATATTATGAGAGCAACAGCGAAAACTTTAGTTTTATGATGCTCGACTTTCGACGAAGTAGCTTAAAGTAGTTCTACTACGTTGGCCGTTTCAGTTTCTTCGCGCTCACTTGATACATCCACGTTCCGCTTGAACGCACCTGACTGCGCTCATCGTTTCGCGAGGATCCTCGAAAAGTCATCTTTTGTAACTCCAGCATGGAAGCTCTTATCTTTAATACCGCCACCGGTTTTTGTATAAGTTACTGTCAATAAATTTTAATACGATAAAATCGCGCTCTGCGACTAATTAACATTCAACTGAGCAAATGTATTATTTCTTGCAATATTTGCAGCATATTTATTAATACCGTTGTAATCAAACAAAATTCTACGTATATTACATAATGGTATTATTTTCAGTAATATTTTTTTTTTTTTATTGTCTTTTCCAGAGAGATATTGCGATTTTCATTTCCGCCGAACATTTGATACGCGTATTTTTCATCGCAACAAAAATATGAAAGCTGAAATACAAACATAATGAAACACGTATCAAAAAATTACGTTTTTTTATTTCTACTATTTTCACATTGTAGAAAATACGATGTAAAAATAGCAAAACAATTAAGCTAACAAATACGCTTCAAGTTAAAATGTTAGGTTAGGTTATGCAATTTGTAAATACGTTATTACAATATTAATTGAAAAATAAAATTTTGATAAAAAAAAAAAATTGCAACACGTAACTTTGGTTTATGCGTTTACGCGTATTCGCCTGTTTGCGACATTATTACGGTGTGAAAACATAATAACATAGTTTCTGTTACGGACTGCAAATTTTTTGACCTGACGCGCGGACTAAGAGGATCAACTGCGGAAAAGACGTTGCATCGGGGACGTGGACCAAGTGGATTTCTAGCGCGATGCCTAACGCCATTTCGGGTAATCTCCGAAAGCTTCAGGAATAAAGCTCAACGTCGGAACAGCCGCGAACGGCGTCGCGCGCGAAAGTCTCATTTGACACTATTGCAAAACGCGTGACGCTATTCCTCATCCTCCGGGTTTTGTTTCACGGATGTTGTGTATCAGTAAGAAGACAAGTTGGCAAACGCGACAGACAGAACAGGACAGTCGGAATAAAACCTGTGTGTTACCGATATGACGTACAACGTGGTATAAAGTGGACTTCCGCGCTGAATGACGTTTTAATGTATGTATGTAGGCAAGTCGTATATCAAAAGGAAGCGCGACGGCAAAACATCCGCGGATATCTTTCAGCGGGGATTCTCACCGGAAGTGAGAAATGAATAAGCGTCTATACATTATTTTCGCGGCGTGAACAATGCACGCTCGCGCCCTTCTCGCTCGAGGAATTCGATATCACGCCGTGAATAGCGGGGTGTCAATGCGTAGGTAATGTCAGGAATATATGAGGCGCGCGTTTCCGCGATATTTGCTTGTTGTCTTGTGCTGCAAGAAATGTGCGCTTTGACACACAGTGGATTCTTTTGTTTGAGAGACAATAGCGAATTTATATATATACATATATATATATATATATATATATATAAATATATATGTATATACACGGAAAAAAAAGATTTGCTAAAATAGCAAGAAATTAGTTACTATATGGCCAGCAAAAAAACATTTGTTAAGTTTAGTAAAATTTTTGTTTTGCCAACAAAATATTTTGTTGATGAAACAAAAAATTTCGTAGGATCAACCATTTTTTTTGCTGACTATATAATAGCAAAATTTTTTTTTCCGTGTATAAAGCTCTTTAAAGAATATCTTTTTCCAGAAAAGATTTGAGCAAATACGTATGGCAAACACGTCTCTGTTATGACTAATAACACGATATGGAACAAAGCATATAATATAATAGTATTTAGTTGCCGTTCGAACTAAATCAGAGCGAAATATTCAAAACCGTTTCATTGTGATCAACTGCACAATACGCGATATTCTGTGTGTTATATTGGCATTCAATGAGTGTCTGTTATACGTCAAGTCTGACCTAATCGTATTACGTTATTATTGAGCATTTCTCAACTTAAACGTTGCGAAAAACGTTGATGAATGCGGGAGCTTTGATGTCACCTCATAGAGAGATCAGAGAATAAAACGAGTCGAGTATATAGACTAGAATGATACAAAGCCGCCTTTAAAGCGAACATTATCGCTGATTAAAATATTAAATCAAAGAGATTAATAATAAGAGACAAAAAAGAAATATTATACATTTCAGCTTCTGCTTCAACAATAATTTTCAAATTTTGTCGTTTATTTTACGAACAATTGCAAATATCAGGCGCCACATTATTTTCCCAGCAATTTGTCAGTCGACGATCTCTCCGATTTGTTTAATCGTTCGAACATCGAGAACTCCATCGAATATCATTATCGACAAGTGGCGCGTGGAAGTTTGCGGAAACAGGAATGCTAATGAATGAGGTAAACGGCGCGTAATTAAATTTTGAATATTACGCTCAACGCGCATGTGTTACACACCGAGCCGCGCGCTGCGTCGATCACTTTCCAAACTTGTTTCTGCTACGCGCGCTCGAATGTAAAATATGCTCCGGCATTCACAACGGCTTTCACAATGCGAGTGCAACGCCATGCACGCAAGTCAAACATATAGATTCGATTGTGCTCTTTAACACAGACAAAAGAATCATCGACCAATGAAACAGATTGCGCGGCTCATATATTTGTGTTTCATTCGTCGTCAACGCACGTGTAGAGCGCGGCACGGTTGTTGCTTCGACGCGCACCGTTGCTTTTAACCAGAACGTATGACAATACAAACCGTAAAAATTTCATCGCGCGATTCCGCGGTTCACCGGCGGCTTTCGATAAAATTACGGTTTCGATACATTTTGAGTGCTGCAAATGGATTCTAGTGAAAAAAAAAAAAAAAAGGAAACTATCGCGCGTTGAGCGAAAACGTTATACAAAACCGCATGGAAATTGCAAAACTTAAGAAAAAAAATCGTACTCTAAATATAAGAACTTGGCCTCGCATAGAATTTCTCGAAATACCTGAATACATATTTTGTTCTATTTTGAAAAAAGAGAGATTAATATTATCTTGTTTGTACTTATTTAATAAATAAGCGGAGCGATGTATTTAATTTTTGTTTGGATATGTTTTAATTTATCGGCGCACAATTCATGAACGAGTTTCTCTTCTTTCGTTCGGCACTTAATTATCCGGCATCAGTTGGAAAATAAATATTCGAGAGACTGAGGAATTAAATTTGCCCGCACCTCCGAGTGTTCGGAAAGCCCCGCTCGCAATCCTTATATATGTATATGTATATATATATATATATATACATAAGAGATCGAAAACTTCGCGCGCCACTCCTTATCTTTTCCTTGGTTTCTATCTTGCCAAGAAACGAGGATCTTCTCTCGACGCGTTTTTCAGTCACATCCGTCCAATTAATCCTCGCTGGCCGGGCGGAAGAGGGTAATGCTAAATCGCTTTAAATTGCTACGAATTACCTTCGCGAGCGGCGCGCGGCAGTTCCAACGATCTACTTTCTGGTCTTCCCCTCCTCCCCCTTGAATTCCATTCACCTGCAAGCCACCTTATCGACCTTAAAAGCAACATCCATCCTGGTTATTATTCCGAGGCTACGCGAGAGCTCGTAGATTTAAGACCACCCGTAGCGGCGGAACAAAACGTGACAACTACACAGACGAGGAATCTACGATTTTTATCGGTCGGCACTAAAGCGAGGATTTTATACGGCAAATTGCGCCGTTCTCCGCTCCACTCGTTCTATTTTTCCCATTACGGCGTAATAGAACAGTAAGAGGATTTCAAATTTAAAACGCATTCTCTAAGACTAATGTGTGTATTCTATCAGGATTTTCCACTCCCTCATATATATATATATATGTCAATAAGTTAGGTGTTTTAATTAATAATAGTTTTGTCTTCCAAAGTGGTCATAGTTTCCAAACATTTCAATTATAATCACTAGCTAAAGCAAAGAAAATTGCGTAAAGAACTCGATAAGTTTTCTTTTCACATTTCTCACATGTATGTGTTGCAGATAGGGAATGAGAAAGAAGAAGCGAAAAAGAAGAAAAAAAGTCAGAAAAACACACGCAGTTAGCAGAAAATTAAATATTTTTCTTTAACTAGAACACACTTCACGTACACACACACACACACACAGATGTAGAGTGATATTACAGTAGAAAAAAGTATTGTTACATCATATCTAATATATAATATGGAATTAACATCTCTCTAGTTCAGACACCGTAAAAGTAGTTTTTTTTTTTATAATAAACAGAGACGTTTCGTCATCATCTTTCCTAGCAAATTGAATATATTTTATTGTAAAATCTATCGGTGTGATAAAAAGATTGTTACTTTTTAAAACAAAAATCTGAGGAAGCTGCCGTAGCGGTGTTTTTTTTTTTTTCGATTTGCACGATCGCGTCGAATATCACAAATTTTTGTGAAATTAATTAAAGTACGTGATATATCTAGTAAATACTCGCGATTTGATGATATTTCGAGAAATCCGAAATTTCTCGTTTTGTAAGCAGCGTGAAGCGGCACCAGATTTTGAGCTCGTCGGAGCTAACGAACCTTGTCGCGGTGGCGTCCAAATCGACGGACTATCGTAGCGCGTTTCGCGTTGTTCACTTGTCGCGTTGAATGCATCACTTGTGCAATAAACGTCGGGAGTACAAAATGACGAGCGATCATCGTATCGCGTTAATTAGGACGCCGGATCGTAATTAGTCGCGTTCTCTCGGTTGACTTGTGCCTGCGCGAGTATACGTCTGCAATGGAGCAGGTGACGAGGATTCGGAATCACTCGGTATATCCATCGGCAAGTAAAATCTGTTGTTTATGCAACGCTAATTACTTGTTATTTGTCGATAAAAATATATAAAAAATATATTCTTCATAATCTTGTCAAACCGCACGTTATTTTATTATAAAGTTTAAATCTTTGCACGCACACACGCATACGATACAAAAAAGTTTGAATGAGAATTTTGCTCGTGAGTTGTTTATTCACTGTAACATTTACGATATTTATAATGTACTATATGTACAATTTTCATTTATATGTTACATAGATGACGACGAAGCGGCGATAGTGCCATCGACCGGTAAGCGAATGCATTTATTATAAATTGATGCCATCGTGGCAAATTGTTTCTTTATGTAAATATGTATACGGGTTTTCTCGCAATTTTAACATTGATATTTATCGTAATTCTGTGCGAATACACGTACGTCACGTTCCGTCACTTATATGACAAACGCTATACAGAATAAAATTCCGGATATAGACTGATGTTTTTATAACCTATATTTAAACGAGCGCGCTATGCGTGCTCTGACATATGTATGTCGTGCTTCGACATGTTTATGTTTGAAAATCATCTTAAGCTTCTTTAAGTTTTGTAAGTATTATTTATAGTTGTAAACATGCGAAACATAGATACTAATTTTTCTCTCTTTCTCTCTTTCTCTATTTATATACAATTTTTATAATTTTATATTTTTTTAACGACAATATGTTACAATATTTTTGATAATTGTCAATCAATATTTATATATATCTATTTGACTAAAAATTTCAGTTTTGGAAATGTTTGTAATGATATATTGCATAATAATTTTATTACATTTTCTTTTTAGAAAATCACTTTAACAGAGATAAAAAAACGTTTGTCATATGTATACAAGTATTAAAACAAATTACTTATTAAAATTATTGTATAATGGAACATTTTTCATTATTTATTTGTGACTTGCTTTCACTGTTTTTTTCACTCTTTAACAGAAGATCTGATTTGTTAAACATTAGAGATTAATAAAGTTTATTGCGACGTACTGCGGCGAAAGATAAATGTTGTAGTAATTAACGACAGTGCGCTCACACAAAGTGCGCTTGCCATTCCGCAATGTTTCTGCACAGTGGATTACCAGAAAAAAAAAAAATAATTAAACGCGAACTGCATGTGTCCGCTGCTTAGCATTTAAATGGTGCGTGCGCATTGCATCGCGATATTCAAATGTGAGTTTGCAATTCCATACAGTTTCGTCGCGAGTGTTGCACAACGATGTGACAGTCCGTACATTAATTCTTTTTTTTTTTTTTTTTTTTTATGTACTTCAATAATTACGTTTTTCGCGTCAGCGAGAGAGTTCAGTTTATTACATGCAACGTGATACGCGCAATATGTTTGCAACCGATATACTCGATTTTCTTCTCCTCTCTCTCTCTCTCTCTCTCTCTCTCTCTCTCTCTCTTTCTCTCTCTCTCTCTTTTCTCTGTTGCGGGATTGTAACCAAAGCAACGCTAACGTAACATAATGCAAAGAGCCGTTCGTATATTCAGTATATTGAGCATCTCAGTATAACGAAGCTTTGACTATACTATATCCCGTTGCAAACACTGTTGGTGTCTGTCAGAAACAGATCGCATCAAACATTATCATGAATTCAGGTAGTTATGTATATCCTATTTGCGCAAGTTGCGCATGTATATATATACATATATATATAATATATATATATATAGAATTTTGTCATAATAATTATACGGCTACAATTTAGTACTTAGTACTAATTTACAAATAAGAAAAAAATTCAATCGTTTAAGAAAAAATATGAATTACGTATAATTTATTTATTAGATTAAATTCACTTTGAAAATAAGTATATATATATATATATATATATATGTAATATATAAGATTACGTGTAGATTAGACTTGAAGATAGTAAAATTCTACTCGTGCTCCATTAATTTAACGGAGTTCTTTATTTTCGCTTTACGACACAAAGAAGCGATCTTTTAAGGTAAATTTTTTACCGCCTCTTCAAACTGGCTATAATATATTGCTAAAATTTTTACGTCAAAAATGACAAGAGCACGCGTGTGCAATCGTAAGAAGCATCGCGCACGATTTAAGCGGCCTTGCAAAGTGGCTTGCGCAATCTGCGGTCAGGGAAGAAAATACGCGCAGTAAATGTCACGACGGGAATCCTGTAGAATTGAAACGCGCCTGCATTCGCTGCAGGACTTCGAACAAATAATGGCTGATGGTACGCCGATGCAGGAAATTTCAACTGCAGCATCATAAGCGGATTACTTGCTCGTACTGCACATCAAATGTTCACGTAAACTTGAGAGAGCGAGCAAACTAGCGAGCGAGAGAGAGAGAGAGAAAAAGAGAAAAGGATGAAAATCTTGAATTGTGCCGAACAATAATGAAATTTTAATTTATAATTATGAAAGAAAAGAATTTAATCATTTAGAGAAGCCCACAAAATAAGTTTTAATTAAATTACGCATTTTTAACGCAAGATGATTGCAATTATACTGTAAAATATTATGTAAAATAATTACACATTGATTATATCATGTTGTTCTATTTTGTTTAGCTAGAAAAATAATTGTATTCGCGAAATGAGTCTTATCAAACGAATTTTACAATTTGTTTATTGTTGAATAAAATTCCTTTGATAATCGAGAACTTGATCGTATAAGAATCCGTATGTGAAATACACTTGCAGATTCTTTTAAATAAGAGAGATAATCCGTGATGCGTTACCAAGAAGAGATAATCACACTATTCGGTAATTACGGTATCCAGTAGGATGCACATTGAAGACCGGCGTAGAACCGCGTCGCCGACATTTACCCATGCGATCATTATCGCGCGATAATTATGAATCGCAGAGACGTGATGCGCGCTCTTGTGCGCGGATATAAAATAAACGTCTGTTGATTTCTCGATCAATAATCAGACGTTATCGTCACGCATTTTGGATCGTATTATGAGAAACAATATTGGACGCGGTAACGTGATGGCTACGAAGTCCGCGAGATTGCAAATTTTAGCATTCCACTTTCGTAAATAGGTTTTCGATATATCCTGTGGGGAACTGTTTGCACATGTGTGAATGTTTATTCTATCGAAGGACCATAACCGTGGCAGTTCAAAAAAAAAAAAAAAAAAAAAAAAAACAGGAATATCTTTGCATTTTTCTTTGAATCGCGCCATCGATCATCCGTACCATCAGAATGGAATATAAATATCATCTAATCACAAAAATACTTTCACGTATGTTCTTTTCTACGTGAATATCTTGTCTCTTCAACGTTTCTCAATTTTGATATCTCTCTTTCTGTTTGATAAAACTTATTAGAAAAATTACTCCGAGCGGAGATTATTGGCTGATTGTGTTCCCCACTTGATTGCATCATTTTGTATTATAATCGTTTTGTGGATTATAATCCGAAGGAGATCCTATTACATCTTGGGGAATTGCATTGCATTGACGATACCAGTTTGCGGTAGACATAGCGGCAAGATAATAGGATGCAAGTCCGGACTAATTCGCATCCGTCTCCGTGACATTATCAGAAACCGGCATCATTATGTTGTTAGGTTCTGCTAGATTATGATGTACACGCGTCACGCACGCTTTCTATCCTTGGAAAGTACAATTTTTTTTACTGAGACGTGTGTCAGTAATATGTACTTTTTTTTTAAAACACAGTTATTACAACTTGACAATTCAATGTAATATGTACGTGTAATATGTACTTTTTTTTTTAAACACAATTATATTACAACTTGACAATTCAAAGTGGCGTCGGTACTAAATATTTAGATTCAAATACATTTTTTATCAATCGTAATTGTGTTTATATTTTATTGCAAACAGTTTTTGCTGGAAAGTGGTTTTTTTTTTTTTTAGATTTGCAATTAATCGATCTGTCATTTCAAATCAGTATTCGAGATATAATGTAATTCATGTTCTTCTAAGCAGTCTTAAATATTATTCATAGTAACGCGATGGTTTAAGATAGGAGAACATGATCGATCTTCAAGAGAAGAGCTTTTTGTGAACGTTGCGGGTTCGAAAAAGAAACGAGTGCACATCAATTTCCCGACCTAAATGAAATAAGAAATTGATGGATGATGGAAAACGCCCATGTTCAATTGGCGTCAGAATTCGCGGGATAAAAAATTTTTCTTCGCGCTTTTGTAAAATTCGAATCTTTTAATGCATTTTCACATTTTCGTAGCAAACTTTACTTAATTGCGTTTTTCCACAATCGACTATAAAATGGAATAATAACCACGTAAATTTTTATTTTGTTTCATTTGTTTTATAGAATATGAAATATTAAAAAAAAATAATTTATATCTCATAAACGCGACTACACAAACGATTCTCTCTCTCTTCTGGTTATTACATTTCCAAATAATGAACATTTGCGCTGAAAAATTGATTCGCGCGCAAACGGACAACTTGTTTCTAAAGAGATTTCCAAGATTTCTATCGATATGAATAAAACATTCGAGTTTTATACGAGCAAAAAAAAAAAAACGAATGAGAGATTTGAAAGAGTCTTTTTGTTTGATCGTTTTACAACGACTGGGGGAAAGCTTCCGCACAACTTCCGTCCCATTCTTTTCGAATCAACGGCGGTCCTCCCCTCGCGTGGCGGTTCTTCTTTTTATCAACAACCAAGTTATCTCAAAAAAAACATCCAATCCATCTTTCTCCGTAATCATCAACGCCGCGAAAAGTTTCGACGACGATTCCGAGTGTCGGCGGTTTGGCGACACTCGCGACATTCTTCACCAGATTTTCGTGTCGTCTCGTCGACGCGACGCGACGCGGTAGTTATCTCGCATGACGAGAGCCACTTTTTACAAGTTTCACCGGCTCTTCAGTGACGAGAGAAAGAGAGAGAGAGAAAGAGGAGGCTCGGCCTGGCCGAGAGAGGACTCTTTATCGAGCAGCTTTCTTATTCAACGCGCGTGTAACGGCGTCTACGGTCAGACTCGTTGTTTCTAACGAGACGTACATAATGTACCAACTCCGCGCGTCTTTGCGAGAGCGGGTTAAACTGGGTTCGCGCTTAAAGGAAGGATGAAGGGAATGAGTTACAAGTGACACTTGTGAAATATCCACGGTCTTCACGAAAGCGGCGGACCAGACTCCGGGCTCCAACTTTCCCTTGCGCGCGAAACCAGATTGCAACGCGTTGTTGGAGAAGATGGAACGACGAGTGTGTGTGTGGCCATTGCCGTGAGACTTGATTATTATTTCGCGAGTATCGCATCTCCTTCGCCGCAAGGAATGTTCCTTTGTCACACTCAAAGTCTTCGTTTGAATCAAGACGCGCGAATCAAGTCGACGAATTTCTAAAAGATATATAAATTGTAAGACAGATCGCACGCGAATCGCAAATTCTCAAAATTTACGAATAAAATAATTGTTTGAATAAGTGTGTAAAAAACATACGCGTACTTTCGCGTGTGTATCAAGTAATTGTGGAATAAAAATTTGTGTACATTGAAACGTAAACAAAACAACACTTGAAGTGTTTTATAAACAAAACAATCGTATGAAAACTCAGAAAAAAGCGTTAATAAAAATTTAAATGCGGCAAAACTAAAAAAAAAAAAACTAAATTCTTTCTTTTCATAAATTTTCGAGTGATCACGCTCGAGTCTGCTTGTAAATATATTTTAATATTTTTAAGCCTTAAACGAAAGATTTATTTTTATGAAAAAGAACAGCAAGCGGTTAGAGATGAGAGAGAAAGAGCGAAAGTCCATGAATGCGTAATATAGAATGTGTCACAGGTCACTGAACTGAACGTCGATGCATGTAGATCGACATGGAGCTAGGAATCGTGTGAACGACCGTTAATCCTTCGACGATCGATGGACTACAAATAGAAGCGACTTAGCACTTGAAATCATCGCGTCGTCCTCAAGTTCTCGTCTTGCGTATGATTAACATCTCGCAATCTTGCATCTATCAAGTGAAAAAAAAAAGTATCGAGCGCTTCTTCTGTAAAGAACGTGCACATGCACGCAGAAAGATTCGATAAGTTTTTGAACTGTCGGTATATTACAAATTTTTGACGACAGATAAAAAAAAGTCGAAATAAAAGCAGGAGTGAGTGCGGCAGCACTTCTTAAGTAGTAAGTTTTAAGGTTCTAAATGATACTAAACACAGTAAATCAAAAATACACCGAAAAAATTATATTCTTGTAAGTAGAAGATTTTATACTTAAAAAATCTTCTTAAAGATTTTAGATGATATTCTTCCGAAATTAAGAATATATTCTTTATTTAAGAATATAGGCTTTTTTTATAGTGAGATATATATATGTTTTTCTATAGAAGCTTTTTATATTCTAATCAGTATATATTCTTATCAATATTACTATTTAGAGAATTTTCCTCTTAAAATAAGAAACTCTTCTTGGCGTCTATTTTAGTATAAAATATACTTAAAGTAAGTGGGACATCCTCCAAACAAAAATACAATTTTTTCGGTGTGAACATGCATAAAAATAAAATTATATTAAAAAATCAGATAATGTAATTATAAAAACAGATGATAAAACTTTTTTAATTTTTTTTGTTTTTTTGTCAACGTGGCGTTCTTTACAAAGTGGAAAATAATTGTCATGTGCATATTTTGCGATAATATGTTACCGCGCTCGCATCCAAACAAAAAAAAAAAAAAAAAAAAAATGCAAAACACGACAATGAAAAGGGAGCGAAACCTCGTTATCGTTTTGCGCGGGGTTGTGTGGTTGAAATAACAAACATTGAAATTCAGCGACTAACGATGACTAAAACGCGGAACACGAGCTGCGCGAAAAGTAGTGATTCATAGAGGTGTAATATATGAACTTTATGTACTGGAAGCTGCCGTGGATTACAAATTGCACGGCATTAGGCAGAGGATTTATGCATTTCGAGACTCGGGAAAAGGGGGATGTAAGCGAAACTTGGCGCATCCGTTTAATGTACCGGGCGCACTGGTTATAAGTCGAACGCAGGTAAAGGGAGACCCCCTCCTCTCTCTCTCTCTCTCTCTCTCTTGCGCCGTATATAGACTGCGACCTGCGCTATTACAACGCGCGCGGAAGACGAACGCCTTTGCATAACATTGTCGTAATTAACTTCCTGATTGCCCGGTCGTCTCAACTCTAAAGGAGGTTCGCCTCCATTTGTGAGCCCCAGTAGTTTACTCTTCTCCGGAAAGCCAAGCCCGCATTAATTTACCTTTCCGCAGATATCGGGAAGTTCCGAGTGCGCGAGTTGGCTTCCAATGTCTCGAATATCCCTTTCAGAAAACGGAGACTGTGTCGTTATACGATTGCGATATTAAATCACACATATATTATCGCAATAATTGTCAACGACGTAATTAGCGATAATCTCTTTTTAATCGTCCCAATGTGTCTGTTAAATATAAGTAGATTATATTATCGCATTTAGTAAATTACTGTGGAAAATAGAATAGGGAAGAAGAAACCACATTGTTCTGCCGTTAATTTAGCGATAGATTTCCATGGCCAAAAATAAATGGGACATATATCGGATTGCATTTGCCAAACGGTTGAGACCGATAATTTATCGCTTGATTTTTGGACGTTTTGTGCATAATCGTCGTAAAACAAAAATTTATTACGGCGCGCGATAAGACAAGTGGAAATATATATAGCGCGGTATAAAATGGGTACATCCGTGTTAAAAGCTTTTCTCTCATATGTATATCTCGCTACGAGCGTTCTTGATATCACCAATATCGAGAATAAAAGCGCTTTGCATTGAAATTGTCGTGAACGTAAATGATTAAAAACGATATTGCCACAATACGAGTAACATTTCATGAAATCTGATATTGCGCCGTATATAATATGCCGCGTTTTTCACCGAGGAAAAGATCGTTAGTATTTCAATATAGAGAGCACGTATATATATATGATTGTAATATAAAATCGTATTGAATGTAAGATTAAATCGAATACCCCCGCAAAAGCTTTCTACTTTTTTTCCTCAAATTGTTTGTGTATGCGCATATATAAATATGTACCAATGTAATTCGAAACGATATATAAAATATTGTGCGTCCGCAATCTTCTTCGATATCATTAAAAAAATCGATGTTTTCAGAACATTTATTTTGTTTTTTTTTTTTTTTTTTTTTTTTTTCAAAATCACTTCCACTCTTTTATTTTATAATGCAGTTGAAGATATTTACGCTCGTGTATATATACTCGGTCTAATTTGCGCGTTAGCGAATTACGCCAACTGTAAAACCGCATCAAAGGTGATTTTGGTGAAATTTGGTTACCATCGCGGAATCGATCCGAGTGCCTCTCTCGCTCTGTTCATTCGGCTACACACATCTTCCGCCTTTGTAACCGTGTGGGAAGTGTGCCAGATAACCTTTTCGGAAGCATCGGGAGACCGATGAAAAATGCACACCTCTATTCACACTCTGATGCATCGGCCGCCGCAATGACTCCTAAATTTGGGTTAAAACGCGCATTAGATGCGATGTACCTTCACTCGCCCTCGTATGTGGTCGTCTTTCTTTTCTTTTTTTTTTTTCAGCAATCTTAACCGTGAGCTCGGTCGACCTTCGAATAAAAAATTTTTTCTTCGGTTAGGTTATTTCTCTTTTGTATAATAACGCGTCACACAGAACCGTACATACGGTTGCAGTTTATAACAAGATATTCGTTCATATCGCTAAAACCAAAAACGATAAGCCCGTTAACGAGATAGACCAGCTTCCTCCCGCCGCGCATTTAGCGTTAAATAGAGTCTGGATATGAGTTTTGTTTATCTGAAATGAAAATCGCGCTCGATTTAAACACAAGATGAAAATCAAACAATCGCATTCAAGCAAACTGCTCAAGCAAACAATGTACACAATGAACCCACAGTTTCCATTCCGCAAATGGATTCAATACGCTTCGAATCGGAATAATATATAAAATTCTTGATTCAAATTATCTCATATTGTTCAATTATAGAATCCTGCTCAATGGAATGTAACATATCGTAATGATTTACTTCAATGCGTCGCGTGTTTTCTTGCGAAAACGTCGGCAGAACAAAAAGATACAAATCTGATACAATGATCCGCTTCTATCCACATGAATTGCATTTACAATTCGAATACGTATGTATAAATATACATATATATATATATATACATGTATATGTACATAACACCGACGCTGTGCAATTTACATTTCCGCATATCGTTAAGCTCGCGAAATCACACGCCGCGCTCGCGTCTCGTTTTACCGAGGTTGCCGATTTCACTTTCCCGTTGGGCCACGCGAGAAGATTTTAATTGGCGCCGGATAATAGTGAGGAATTCGTCCGGGGAATCCGGGGCTGGTAGGTAAGCGGCTTTCTTGTTTTCGCAGCTCGTCCGAGCGTCTCTATCTTTATGCGCGGCATTCGTGCAAATTCCCAGCGCGTTTTCCGCAGATAATGTTTGAAGAATAAGCGAGAAGTTGTTGTCTAATGCGAACGATATAGCCGGGCGTTGGTGAATTTAATCGTTGGACTGGTTCTCGCGCGGAATACGTTTAAAAAATTGTACGCGAGTTCGTTTATGAGGAAAAAAAAAAACTCGTCCCGCGGAAACCGCGCTCTCACTCCGCACAATCTGCGTATTTCTCTCCTCACGGCGCATCGTCCATCACGTTAGCGGCGCTTTCGTGTGTTTCCTCTTTGTGGAAAGTCGCGAATCACGATCCTCCGCGAACGTAAATCATTTTCTTATTACAGTCAGCGATCGAAATTTCGAGTACGAGCGTTTTTGCGCCCGCGAATGATTTCCGTTACATTGCTTCCGAGCATGGAACGCGTTCCGGTGTGTATATATATATATATACGATACGTTCTACGCTAGAAGATTATAAAAGTATTGCGTTGGCACGTTCGACGATAAAGCATTATCGTCATGTGACGAAAATACTGGCGAGCACGTGAAAAAGAGAGAACAGAGTGCAGTTTATCCGACACCGGAAAACGTAAAACGCACAGCGGGGTCGCGTGTGTGTGTGTGCGTGCGTGCGTGTGTGCGTGCGTGTCCTGCTTTGCATCCACAAATGGTCAACGCAAGAAATATAATATATATGAGGATAATAATTGCACGCGAGGAAAATCAGAGATATATATCGCGCGACTATCGCGCGTGTGGAAATTCATTTCGCTAATCGAAATGGGCTTGTCACGCTTTTTGCGAGATAATTGATTTTGTCTCGTGAAACTGACGAATGGTAATATCCTTTGTTTTGATCCCCCACAAGTTTTATTTAATTATGATCGGCACGCACTTTGAATTTACATACGTTTATAAACGTGCGGTTCCGCAATCTATTTTGCGCACTAAATATTAACTCTGTTATATATTTAAATTATTTTTTTTAACTTATTTAGGTAGATATA
Organism: Pseudomyrmex gracilis; assembly: GCF_002006095.1. Classification (NCBI taxonomy): domain Eukaryota; kingdom Metazoa; phylum Arthropoda; class Insecta; order Hymenoptera; family Formicidae; genus Pseudomyrmex; species Pseudomyrmex gracilis. Next base: position 230,836 of record NW_018020684.1, read on the forward strand.
TAAATATGTATCGTAGTCACGTGTGAGTGAGTATTTTATATATTTAAATTATTTTTTTTAACTTATTTAGGTACACATATAAATATGTATCGTAGTCACGTGAGTAAGATAATGGATTTAACGTAATTACGAAATGTGCTGAAATTAATAATTCAAAAAGTTAATTAGCAATAGAGAGTCGGAGTTAATAAGTTCAGACCACGTACTACAAACTCAGTAACATCCTGCAATTTCAAGAGAAAGTAATTTGTGTTTCTCTTACATTATTAAAAATATCAAGATGTCGGAGGTAGCGAGAAAAAGTAATAATGGGATTTTTTTCTTCGACGGTCCTCTTATTAACAATTCTTTGCCCGCTCGCGTCGCCCTTCAGACACTTCAAAGAAGTCGCTCGGACGTCTCTTGCATTCAAATCCGTATAATCGATCGAATACATTTCTCACGTAGAATTTGCGTGATACGATATATATATACACACACACACACATATATATATATATATATATACATATATATACGTATATATATATATACACACACACGTGCGTTCTTTATCAAGAACCTAATCAGCGACGATTTGCTTTCCGTGCAAGTTACGCAAATTACTCACAACGGCAATAACGCTAAGACTTGTTTGTTAATTAGTGCCGCAAGACGGGACAGCTCCGGCATTATTCCGGTCGAAACTTCGCTTATTTCTCCTAAGACGGTAAACCGTACAGTTCGCTCCGCGAGAATCGCGTTTGCGTTAGCACGCACCTGTTTTAGTTTCATTGTTTCTGCATTCGCGTGACGTGCTCGGTGCTAAACGCGAACTTTCTTCTCACCTCTTGGAGAAACTAAATGGCGCCGCCTGAAATGGGAGAATTTAATGCGCCAAAGCGCGAGTCGATCAAGTTAATTTTCTTATTCGCTGATTCACTTTGTTGTTTGAAGTTTTGAAGCGCGAGGTTAAGCGCGTCGATAAAGTAATATAAGACCGATATACTCTCTCTTGAACTAAAGTCGAATGAGTTAGTAGTTTTTTTATCATTGCCACTGTAATTCTCATCTCTCGGTCGGAGTGAGATATGCAATTAGATCGATATTGGATCAATTCGACGTTCAATAAGGTTTGAATTTCCGACATTAGCGGGGTAATTAAGCTGTAAATGATACGGCGAGCATGTGTTTCTGCCGTTTACGCGCCACTCGTCACTCGGATGTATGTTATAGACGGGCACGTCGAATATTAGAGGAGCTTGTATAGTCGCATTACGCGCGTATTCTATTTACATCGGAAGCGAGAGATGAAGGGACAAATAAAATTGGCCGCGCTAATCGATATCAGTGCGGCAATGAGTGCCGCGCGAACGGCCCGTTAATAATTCGCGCTGAGTTTCCGGCAATTAGCAATGCGGCCCGCGGACGGCATATCGCTATTATTTTCCCTCGTACGCAACGGCAACCGCACACCTTACCGCTAAATCGGCTGTTGAATTTCAATTATCATGAAACGGTATTCGGAAGAGTGGAGCGAGAGCTCTACTCTGTGTGATGCGACGCGGAATTCTCCGGAGAAGAGAACGAGACGCGAAACGTGGAAAAATTTAATAGTCGGCGTTCGCGTATGACGTTCCTAGGGAAAACGCCGAGTATAAAGTCCCCGTGATGCGGCGGAACGATGAGAAATGTTCGTAAAAAGCGCGCGGTTGCATCGCGCGCACTCGCTTTACACACACACAAAAAGAAGTCCTAGACCAACGGACAGCACGGTTTCATCGGGAAATACGTCGATTGCACTTTCTCGAGAGAATTTACATGTTATTAGAATCACGTCTTTTTCGAGTTCATGCGAAATGGTGAAAACAAATCCACTACTTGATAAAAAAAAAAAAAAACGTATTGTGTGCGTTAGACAATAGAAGAGACTTTAAAAAGTCAAAACAGTTGAAAAAAAAAAAAAAAAAACACACAGTTGTAAAATTTGTTGAAATCGGACAAATCCGCAATGAAATTCGTAAAAGCCGCAATATTTAACTTGGAAAAAATGCAAACATAATATTCTATAATTGTTGCGTAACATGTAATTGTATTTGTGTTTGGAATACGCGTGCAATTAAATTTTGCCGCGTGTGTTATTTTCCATTTGTGTATTTCGCAACGCAACAATAACGAATATGTTTTATCTATATTTTTTGTCTATGAGTACAGTTGTGTAATTAATTTAACTCGTCGCGTGTAATTAAGGGGTGGCACGGCGTAAAATTTGATCATCCGGGAAATTGTAAATGGAACGAATTAGACCACGAAACGCACCGAGAGAGAGCGTGAATATTTTATCCTCATGTTCGATATTCGATATAATACGGGTGATTATCCATTTACGCGTTTTAATTAAGGTTTTGCCGGTTTTAATCGCGAAAGCGCGCGGAATCGCGTCATGCTTCCTAGCTTCGTGTCTATTGCGCGCGCAAACGAATTATAACGCATTATAATCGCGTCCCTTTAGTCATGAGATATTGAACGTTAAAAGTTGCAAATGCATTCCGCCATCCGTTAGAATTATATCGCTGTTTGTTACTTCTTGTATGTGCTCTCGGCGCAATATATCTCTCGCTCTTCGCATAATAGCGCCGTTGGCGGCGGCGGCGGCGGCACAGGAGGTTTAAATCGTAAGTGAAAGAGGCGAGAAAAGGATAAGCACGCAGCACGAAATACTTTCTAAGCTGACGCGGCTATTATCTCGACATCTCTGCGGTTTTTATCGCGAAAAATATTGCGTCTAAATTCTTCCCTTCCGGTAACAAACAAGCGTGAGCTACGTGATGTTCTATTATTTTTTATCGCGCATTAAGCAAGCTTCGCTGTTTGTGTTCTCAAGTTTCTTAAATTTGCTTACAACCTTCCTGACGCTTTGATGAATAATAAATTTAATATATTTATATAATGTTATTTTCAATTACATAAATGTGTGTTTCTTCAAAAGTGTGATTGAAATTAAATTAAGTGAACTTTCAAGCGCGTTTAAAGTGAATTTACGTATTTATAATGATTCTATTGTTATTCTGATCTATATATATATATATATATATATATATATATATATATATATGTGTATGTGTGTGTGTCTGTATATATGTATATATTATATATAGTCGACGCGACATAATTAAATTTTAATTCTCAATTACTAAAGATAATAGGCTTTGCGAAGTTAAGTTACTTAAGCGCAGTAATGCCATGATCGTTGGCAGATACCTACAGATTCTTCTCTCATTTAGTTTTTGACTTGAATATGTTTTTACATAAAATGTATTTTTACTCGTAATAATGTCAAGATAGATTCGATAACTTTCACAATAATTTTATAAAGTAAAAAAAAAAAAAAATATATTCCACATCACAAAGAAAAGAACAAAAGAAAAAAATAGAACAAGAAAATATTATATTCTGGAATTTCGCCAGGTTAATAATGTCTTGATAAAACCCGAAACAATCATCTGTATAGAAATGAAACTGATGTAGTTAGTGCGCGCGCGCCACACATACACACACGTGAAAATTATAATAACGCAATTCATCTGAATTATATCGCTATAGTCACTAGTTTTTATTTCCATGGGTAAATAAGACCCTAGCATTTTCCCATGAGCATTATTTCGAGTTACATTCCCGCAGATCGTGCAACGGTCGAATTCGTTTCGCTCGTTTTTCCGGAAGCACTCCGCTGCCCACGGTCGCTGTTAATTCGTTTCGGTGGTTTGCCCGGCGCCGCGGACAACGAGAATAGGACCATTTATATATATATACATATATATACGTATATATAGAATTGATTTATTCGTCAGTTAAGCTTTCGACGATTTCAATTTTATCCGCATAGAAAACCGTCAGATCACGCGATTGATTGATAGTTCTGTCGCACTCCAAGATTACCAATTAATTTGATTACTTCCACTGTTTTTACACGAGACTTCAATCAGATCTGAAACTTCGAACGCTGCGATCGATACTTGAATCTAGATTAACGTTCTTGCCCGATATTTCATCTCGTTTTCTTTTCGCTTGCAAATTGGATGGCATTTAAAATTTGAATGTTCGTTAAACGCTCTCAAAATTTATTTATAATTTTGCGTATCGAGTAATTCTATATAAAAAAAATTCATTTGAACCGCAAAGTGCGCGTTTCGGAGTCCAATCTATCGCATCTATTGTTGCCTCCTTTTCGCGTTGCTGATTGATTGGTTGGTTGATCGAGTCGAGTCGAGTCAAATCAAATCGGTAAGATCGAGAGAGTAAATAATGACAAAAAAGTGATTTTGACAGTTTGTCGTATACGTCGAGAAAATTAAAAACGTGACTAAAGTAAAGCCACGTGACTGGAAAGAGTAGAAAAACAACACGCGACTAAAGTAACGTGTGACTGTAATTTATATATTATATATGAATTACATAAATATTAAATGTAAATTACATAATTTATATTATATATAACATATAACATTAAATATTATAATATGTTATTACATATAATTTATTAGACATTTATAATATATTATACTTTATATTGTATTATATGGATTATATACATACAGTAAGATTACTGATCTCGGCCGCCCGGCCTTGGCGGGGTCACTGACCTCGGCCGCGCGGCCTTGGCGGGGTCACTGACCTCGGCCGCGCGGCCTTGACGGGGTCACTGACTTCGGCCGCGCGGCCTTGGTGGGGGGAGGGTCACTGACCTCGGCCGCGCGGCCTTGGCGGGGTCACTGACCTCGGCCGCGCGATCGCGACGGGATCACTGACTTTAGTCACGTGATTACGGTATATATATACACACATATATATATGTGTGTTTATTATATATAGAATATTGTATATAATATATATAACATTCTCTTTTTTACTCTTTCCCTGTCACGAGACTTTAGTCACATGGTGTTTTTCTACTCTTTCTTCTTTCTTTTATTTTGCGAGTTTGATTTTCATGCGTTATTTCTGACATCTCTCATATGTACATCATGTGTATTATATTGTTTAAAACGTATATACCAGCTGTCGTTGCGGTGACATGTTAAGTTTTCTTAACTACACGACACTACACGTTAAAATAAAAACAATAATAGCTTGCGCGTAGCGCGCGCCTGTGTTCTGCTAGTAACATAAATGAGAAAAGACGTTCGTTACAGCACAGATTTTCGAAATGTTTTATTATCCTATTCTCTTGTATCCAGAAAGATTAAGAGATTTTGTTTTATAATTGCGCGCCGCGTGCCGCGGTTCTGAAATTCTGCAAAGTTTTACACGGTATCTTAAAACTTCGGTCGGGGGAAAAGTTTTTCTTTAAAATTGCGAAGGCCGTGCCGGATTGCATAGGTCGCAATTGTTCCCGCTCTCGCGTTTTATCTTGAGACATCTCAATGTATCCGCTTTAAGGTGGACAAACTTGTAGTCGTCGCGTATCAGTCGTCGACTTGCACACGGAACGAGGTTTCGTTCAAAACGTTCACACACGTTTCCCACGTTCCGTTCGGGATCGTACGCGGATAGTTCGTGTATCTGTGCACATGCGAAACGAAAGTTTCCGGAGCGCAGCGGAATGGAAAGTCTGCCGAAATGTTCGTCGGTTAAAATTGAAATTGAAACTGCACATACTTTTATTGCGGTTCATAGAACACATTGGAACAAAAAGATAGTCGCGTTTTTTTGCGGCACTCTAGAATTCACAACCGTTGTAAAAGCAAGTGCTTTTATTGAAAATCTCACAAAATCTATTTATCCCTATTTGTGACATCTCAATCGACAACTCGAATATTTTTGTGCGCGAAAGTTTTTGAGAAATGGCGACTCGAGGAGAAAAAATTCACCTCGAAAAGATACACCCGCGTAAAAGAAATTTCAATAACAATTTTTCTTACATGCGCATCGGCGTGGAAAATGTATAAGACATGTACAAGCGCGTGAAATGAGTTTCCGGAAATTGCGATTTTCCATCTCTTCCGAAAATCTGACAAAGCACATACGGTCTAAGATCTCCCGGGGCGAAATGCAATACTCCGAGACACCTACATCGCTCCGGCGGGTACATCGAATGGCGGGTTTATCGTCTGCTTTCGCGGCGCTGCCACAAGTCTCAGGAAGTGTCTCCGCTACACACACCTACACGTTTTTCGGCTAATAAGATTTCACGACGTGTGTCGTGCAGCGCCTAAACGAGCATAATCCTTCATCCTATGCACGTACTACGCGATATCGCTCGAGGGTGGATTTCAGAGCACGTATCTGAAGATATTTTTGCCTCGTCTCTCGACATTGTCACGATATATTTTGTATCTAATGCTATTTGTCTCACGTTATTCAAACACTACTTGCGAATATTGTAAATTTTATCCTGAGCAAGACGATGATTTGTCTTTATTAATGTTAATTAAAATGTTTTAATTTTAGAATATCTTATCTGGAATTTCTAAATTTTCTTTAAAATTAACATTTTTCATTTTAAGAAAATAGATCTTGTTACATTGCAGAGAGAAAGGCAGTTTGTGTTGCAAATTATTATATTTCTTTAGAAGTTGGATACAGATTTCTTGCGTACTCCTATACGTATGCCTCATATTAATAAACTAAGTTTTCTTTGCAGAAATTGTGTTTGTGCCGGCTGAGAACAATTTCTCTGCAAAAAAGTTCTCTCAGCAAAGGCCGCTTACGCAGCATATGAAATCTAATGGCGGTAATAATAGCAACACCCATTACACCTTTGCATGCTGCATACGTTGTAATAAGGAAAATTTGTTGCGACGCTAGTTTTATGCGAGGATAGCCGGCTGGCGCGAAATGAGCACGCGTACGTATTTTCGCGGGAAATGATGCTATTCCACAATAGCAATGCGGTTGGGAAAAATCATATGCCCGGTCCCGGGAGAAAGATATTTCCCATGCGGTAAAAGTGGTGCATAGATATCTGGCGCGGTTCTAAATAACTAGCGCGTGTCGGAAACAAAAATGTTTTTTTTTTTTTTTCTGCATCATACAAACCTCTCACTCTAGCCTTGGAGAACTCGGGGAAAATTACCTCCGCGCTCCTCGTACTCAATTTAAGAATATATATCTGTTTACTTAACCAATCTACGTTTTGTCTTGTTTTTTTTTGTTTTTTTCGAACAGATTCTGGTTTTAACGAACCATTGAAAATTTATGAATCTTCAATTAAGAACGCGACAGTTTTTGGCGAGGCGGAGTCAACAAAATTAGAACTAAAAAACGATTCCGAGGTGACTACGCGCACGTTAAAACTTCCATTTTTCATGGATCCGAAATGGTGGAGCGGAAAGCACTGACCAACGAGACGGCAGCGAGCCAAAATGTATTAACGTAAATGTAATGTAATGGAAAAGGTCCTGAAACTCTGTGTGTAATCGATACTAGAGAAAAGAGATTCATAGTGCCCGTCTATAAGTAATAGTACATTTAGCGACGTGAATAGCGCGATCATGAATGCAGATGACAGTTGATTATAGCTGTCGTAGAATCTAATCAATGCTACACATTTGATCGGAACACGATTGGTATAGTAATAAGCTATTGTAACACTCGCGGAATATCTTCGCCGAATGATATGCGCCGGAATGACTGTAACAATTACACACGCTGTGAATGGATATAATAACAATTGCACTCTTGGTGAAATTGGCACAAATTTGGAAAATTATGTTCAAGAGAAACGTGATGGATTATTTGTTGATATAATTGTTGACGTTGTTGTGATATATCCGCAGCAAATCTAACTAATATAATGTTTTGTTATTCGACCTAATCGCGAGCTGCGCGAATATTAATATTATTTAAAAATATATTTACTAATTTATTCATCGTACGAATATACGTTAGTAGAATTTCAACCAAAAATGCAATTTATATGCAAACCTCGACTAATGAAAAAAATTATAATAAACCAGTCAGTTACAAATGAGAAAAAATGTAATATATTTTTTTAAAGCAAATGTAATATATTTTTTAAGCATCTTTTTTAGGACTTTCTCATTTATTATTCATCTCTTGCCTTTATAATTTAGCTGCATATTTTTGATCAAAGTTTTGCATATTACGCTTACTAGCCGCCAATATTTTCTTCATTTTCGCGTCGCGTTTCTTCGCTTCTCATCTCGCGAGTTTGGATCCCCGAGGTCGACCTCAAAGAGATTCCGGGATATCCACTCGTTCATTCTTTCTTCTCCTTTTCGAATTTCCACTCTCGCCCACGTCTAGTGGTTTCTATTATTCTCGACACTTCTTCGTTCTCTAACTTTTCTCGAGGCTTCCGACCAAATACCGTGAATTTTCTTTTATCTCTCGTAGAATATTATCGTAATGTTCGCCTTTTCTTAAGTCGCAGCGCTAAACGTGACGTTTTGTACTTTTTTTTTTACACTTATTTCTTTTTGTTCCTGTACAACATTTCGTGAACGGAAAGAAACAAAAGCTATTAGTAGAAGTATCGAAGCTTCTTTCGTGATGAGGAGATAAAATTATTCCATCCCCTTGTTAATGAATTACTTTGTTCTTGAGAAGATTGATGACTATCGGAGATAGAAAAACGTATATAACTACTTTAATTAGTGACTATATACTTTCGACATTTAGAGATCTGTTAAATGTAACAAGAACTTTCATTAACAATAGATACTTTTAAATCAAATTGTATGGATTCTTAAAGGGAAACTCTTAATACGCGACAAGAGGTAAGAAAATGATGAAAAGAAAGTCGACGCGACGACAAGGAGTAAATAAGACACAAAGTTTAAATTATTTGTCCTGCACGTAAGTTGTTAAGAAATGTTTATTGCGGAGAAACGTTGTATGTGTTGTATATGTATAATTAAGAAATGGTTTTTTTATTTTTTTAAGTGCATAAAATAAATAAGTTTTGATTTCAACAGTAATTTTTCTCGTAAAAATTTACTGCGCAAATCAAATTTATAACGCAATTCGAGATGTGTAGAATAATTTTCGTGCAAAATTCAGAGTAACCTCTCTCAAGCAAACTTGAATTTACGATGTAGTTCATGCGAAAATGTATTGCGCGATGCAAATTAAGAATTTCTATATGCTCGTAAAATTCCTGCATCGTTTTTCTCCGTTCTCGTGTATTTAAATTCTTTATCAAGGTAATGAGTCATTAATATTATTTTGTAACACACAAAATCTAAACACATACGTAGAAATTAAGAAATTATCGAAGAAACATGCAATAATTGGAAAAAGAAAATTTAGACTTCTTTATGAACGTCACGCTCACTTGTTCATTTGTTATTACTACTGTTGCTGTTATTTGTGTAGCGTTTGCAAAAATCGTTGCACACATATCATCTCTTGGTCCTGTTGTTGACGTAGAAAAGGATGGCTAAACGGCCCGAAGTGCCGGTGCCGAAGTCAAAAGTGATTAAATGTCAACACCGACGCTTCGCGAAGTGCTACGCGCAGTTTTCGAGGCGTAGTTTTCGACGCGTAATTTACGTCGCACACAGGATATCAAATGTGGAACAATTTCCTTTGACAGACTATACGGATAGAGAGCTCGAAGCCAATTTTTATCCAACAAAAATTTACATCCTCCTTTTTCTAAACATCTTTTATTGGTTAGTTTGTTATTGTTTTTAAAATTTTTATTATTATTTCTTGCATTGCGAAATGTGCTGTAATGCGCACATACATAGGTATAGAATATATAGAGCTAATTTGAGTTGTGTTATTACGCACGAATACTGCATACCCGAGAAGCAACGTGAGCTTACAACAGTAAACATACTGCGCTACATGATAGAATTAAATTGTATTCTCGATATATATGTGTGCCACATCCAAATTTCCGTGATACAGCAATTGCGGATATGAGCAATGACTGCATCGAATGTTGTAAATTTGTTTACATTGTGTGCTTTTGTTTATTTCGGTAATAATAAACTAACCACTCTCTCCGTTAATAACAGGACGTAATTATAGTTATTTTGGACGTGAGTTAGTAATATACGTACACACACAACACATGAAACCACATCAAATTATCCTAAATAATAAGATACATAAGCATAAGAGAATATTTCGTAGAAAAGATTATTTCCCAGTGAAGATAATATTCACGCAATACATTTTCTCGTGAAAATTTGTAATAATTGCGAATACAGTTTTGTATATATATATATATATATATATATAATATGCACGTATATATATTGTTCTTTAAAGAATATTCATGTAGCGTATTTGCTTCGGCTGCAAACATGGTTTGATTTATACAATCGTACTTCAAGTAGAAAATGTAATCAATTATTTGGTAAATTATTTTAAGTATTTATTGACATTTTGAACACACACGCGTAAATGTCATATATCAACAAGTCGGGATTTTAGTTAATAAATTTATTACATTTGAATGTTGATACAACGGTTATAAATAATCGAAAACAAACCGGCACGTATATCTCTTTTTTTTTTAACCTAAACGTAATCTTCAAACAAACATTATTTATCACAAATTGGCTCCTTTTATTGTATTGACATCGTTTTATTCAGTATGGTTGCAATGAGAAAAACAATGTACAGCATTAAAAATCCATTTCTTTTGTAATCTAACAGCCAAGCGCATTTACGTATACGCGGGCTTGATTCCTCTATTATTATTTCCATCTGCTCGTTCAATTTTGTCGGTCATTCTGCCGTACACAGCAGAAAACAATGAAGCCGATCATCGAAAGGTGGCAAAAATCACGTCCAAGCGCGCGATTTTGTAATATGTGGGTCAATCGCTCGCTATGAGATACACATGCACGCATTGGCGTTTCACAAAAGCATGGACAAAGTATTGTCGCACAAACGGTCGCGGATGTTCCAACCGAAGAAGCGATTGAATCTCTGACTTTGATGGATTTTCCTTCTTTTTTTTTTTCCTTCCTCTCTTACTCTTCCTAAGCTCTCTCCTTTTTACTCTCCTCGGCGCTAAACGAGATATATGGAAACGCGTGCGCGTATACACGGGCGAGCAGCAGCGGGCGTCGTGACGACTGCCAGGAATTTAATGAGAATTAGGTCAATCCCGTACGAGTATACATATATATATATATATATATATATATATATATATATATATATATATCCGTGCGAGAGCGCGCGGTTTATTAACAAAATGAATACGCCAACCTTCGACGCGCCATCCAAGATAGAAATACGAACGCGGTGTGTGTGTGTGTGTGTGTGTGTATGTGTGTACGTGAGAGATCCGCTTGGTGTATTATTTTAAACATAATTAATTTTGCGCGAGACAAGTTACAAAACTGGTCGTTGCGGAGAGAAAATTGTTAAAAGTGGTAGAAAACACACGGATCGAGAATAGAGAAAGAGAGAGAGAGAGAGAGAGAGAGAGAGAGAGAGAGAGATTTCATTGATTCAGTTGCGAATTAATCCCACTCTGATTGAAAATTCGAATGAAATAACTACCACATGTGAAGATGTACATATATACGCGATCTAATTTGAATTTTATAATAAGATATTCTAATTTGTCAGGAGTTTTATTTGAAGTGTCTCTCCTCGTATTCTTGTTTTGCCGCAGCGCTCGGCGGTTAATTGGATCGATTACACAACGTCGAGCTATATGTGGAAAGAGAGTGCATAAAGAAGCAGGAGAGAATTAAGAGAGAACCGAGCAAGAGATATTAATATATCTTGCGTCTCTTTGCACGCGCCTCGCACAGATCGTAGAATTACCATCATATCCCTCCCGTTCATACAGCGAAAGTGCTATAAGCAACAATGCGCCGAGGCAATTTCTGGCAAACGAGCCATTAACATTTATCTTATGCATGGCAACGTGTAATTAAAGTTAAACCGTATATATAGCGCACAATTTATTGTATAATAATTGTGTGTATATAAAAAGTTTCAAACACAGATCGGTTCTTTTTTGTTCGATAAAAATTGCTGTAACTGTAATAATGAGGCGAGAAGATTTCGCTTTGCCGAAAGATTTGCACATTAATAGCCAGCTGTGTTGTCGATTGCTCCATACACAGTTTGTCCGGAAAGTTCCCGGACTGATTTTTTCTAGCGCGGGTAAGCGGCGCTATCGAGCGGTCAACGCTGGAACTACTTAGTAT
>NW_018020684.1:247891-252232 GCF_002006095.1 Pseudomyrmex gracilis
TTGAAGTGTAAACTTGTTTAATAAACCATATCTTTCATTTTCGATTTTTAATTCACGTAGTCCGGGAACTTTCCGGACAAACTGTGTATGTATGTAAAATTTTATATTACGCGAGAGAGAAAAACGAGAAATACACGTACGGGAATTTAAAACAAAGAGAACAGGAAAACGTATCCTTCTCTACCTTGTTTTATTCAAAATCGTTTATCACCGGATCGGTATTATTTACCGTGCGCGACAGATTCGATTACGGGACTTCCGAAGACAGAAACTCATCTGTTCGTTTCTCGTCTTCGACGCGACGGTCGCACACTTCTCGTGTTTGGATCGAAATAAACTACGATCGCTCAGTTCTCGTTCGTCGCTATCGCGTCCCGTGTGTCTCTCTCGCTTCGAGTCACCCAATTCCTCTGTACAGCCATTGTCTGGTGCTGTTTCTCTTCGTGACTTCAACCGGTTTTGCTCGGTATGCTCGGCGCGGACAGAGCCACTTTCAAAGGGCAATATCAATTCCATAATAGAGCTGTCTCGTTACTAGCGCGAGAAGTCGCTTTACGATTGGCGAGGCGTGTGTAGTAGCCCGGTTTGTTCCCTTCATCCTTTTTCGGTCCTGTCGTATCCTCCTTTCCTCCTTCTTTCCCTCTCTCTCTCTCTTTCTCTCTTTCTCTTTCTCCCTTTCTTCCTCTCTCTTTTGGTTCAATGCGGTTGCGGAAGAGAAGCCGCAAAGAGAACCTCAACAAAGGCGCAGTCGAGTAATTTCTGCTAGTAGCGTCACGACAAACATTGCCGGGATTGCCGCGTATTGTTGCGAGCGAGAAGTTCCTCCTCGAGAACTCCTCGGCCATTGCAGTTGTTTGCGCTTTTACATCCGAAAACTTGTTAAGGAATGAAGGGAGAAGGTGCGATCGCACAGTTTACTCCCGAATTTTAATTGCCAATTGAAAGTTGTAGGAGTTTCACTTGCATTTTTCACAAACTGCTATTTTTGTGTCTGGTGATCTTTGTTGTTTGGAAAGAGAAGTTTGTGAAACACCACAAGTATATGAAACAAATTAACGAAACACTGTGTAGTTTGTACAATAGAAAATTTATACAATATATAATATCAATTTTTGGAGAACTGTTTTGTTCTCGCATTTTCAGGTGTAGGTTTCTGCAAATCGTATAACTTAACTCTTCGCCGACTTTCAACATAACGTGGATGGAATTACAAATTAGAAGTGCAATATATACAGGTATATTTTATATATATATAATGTAGGCAACGAACCGTGTGACGAATCCTACAAACTTGAAACATGTTTGAAATTTCTTGCGCGGCGTTTTCCTCGAGGGAGAATGAAAAGAAACTATGCCTTTTCGTGACTCCATGTATATATGTATATATATATATATAGTGTGTACATATATATACACAGGTTTTCGTGGCACGCCTCGTTGGAAGCGCGCTCGTGTGTAATAACAATAAAGCGAGAGCAGAAGTTGCCGCAGAGCGTTTTCGAATCCGGCGTTCTGACCGGAAGTTTCTGGCGGGAAGCGAGTTGCAACGCCGGAAATGACATCGCCGTCCCGCATTTTCCACCCCCTTGCATCGCGCGATGCTCTTCCTATTGTAATCATTTCGAGTGTCTGGCATATATGTTTTTTTTGTTTTTTTTTGTTTTTTTTTTTGCAATATAATCATTCGAAGTGCGTTTACGATGCGCGCTTTTTCGATCGATGTTTAGCAAAGTGGAGATCTTTTGTCAATCGCAGCATTTATGTTTTTAACGCGTTTCTGAAATTTTTGATCACGCACGATTCAAATTAAAATACAAAGTGATAGTGTGTTTGTGGTACGAAATGATAAGCGAAAAATTGAATTGGTTAATTTGCAAAAAATGGCATATAAAGATATTGACACACGTGTGAATGCGGTTTGAATATATCCGATATCTCTTTAAATATGAACGTGCAATTTTGACTGTACTGATTTAATACGATATTTCATCTATATTTCTTGATATTTCAATTTCTATCAATAATTCTGTTTGAATATTAATTTAATCTGACGGAGGAGTGTGCGCGTCGCATAAAATATGCGCGAAATCGTCAATTAAATGATTTATTTATTTTTGTTCAGTAATGTCTCTTTTTGTTTTATAAAATCAATTGAGATTAGTATTAATTCCATTTTGTGTGTTATGACTATATGATACTAAAAACAAATCGCTAGATAACTATTGTTTGATTAAATTTCGTTTCCCCGATGTCCAGCGAGAAAATGAACATTGTCGCGAATATCTGTCATTTATTTTGTGATTTTTCCTTCTCTTACATTAGTCAATTTGAGTAACGCACAAAAAAGGTTTAACTTGCTTGTCACGTACAGCGAGTACGTTCAATGCAACTCTCGGCATTGACGATAATTCGCGCTGCGCAAAAACGTCACGTGGGGCATATAAAATACTGCGTTACACTGTGGGAATGTTTTTTTTTTTTTTTTTTTCACCGATGTGCCGGAACACATAAGTTATGGATTTTAAGCACGGTTTTTATGCGCGGTCAGTGAATAGGCCGACACTTTTTTTTATCCGTTTTTGTTCGCGCTAACCGAACCGTTCAATAGGAAAAATACCGTATTTTATCGACGCGCAACAAAGCCGTATAAAGCATAATACATGTTTGTAGAAAAGTGCAATTACGATCTGGCATGTATACGCACGATCTTAATGATTTTCATTTTATTTACTTCGAAAATTGACTCATTCGTATATATTTTTGTGTTAGGTTATTTTCTTAGTTCTCTCATTTGTTTGATTTATAAATAATCATGATTATTTTCAATTCATAAAATATTTCCATCAAATCCGCAAGATCGCGAAGCATTCTTAACGACTTTCATATTTCCTTGACATTACTTCTCTCGCTGTTGGTTTGCTTAAATTTTACTGAAGCCGAGTTTATATATAGTTAAAACGGTTTTTCCCTTTCAACTCCCCGACGTTTGGTCGGTGCTACATATTTCCCAACTCTCAAGCTTTTCTTCTCCTTCATCCGGGGTCTGTATTTTTCCACGTTTTATTTTCGTTTTATTTTTCTTTCAAAAATCCGTACACGTGCCACGTGAATTTATTTGTAAAATATATATGTCTATTTTTACATTTTTCAGGTAAGTCTACTTAATTTGCGAGATTGTGTATTAAATAATTGAGTTGTAAATAACTCGACAATCGACAATTTCTGCAATACAGCAATGATAATGTTTTTTTCTTTTTTATTAAACTTAGAAGAGCAGAGTATTTTAATTATAATAAACAGTATGTAGTATGTATAAAATAAGTACTCGCTGTCTGTGTTACTAGGATTATTTATTGTGTAGTAAGTTTTTTATCTTTACTATCTCATTATATTTTGAAATTACTTAGTTTTTTATTTCTTTCAAAATTATGCGCATGTAATTAAGTATTCGTTAAAATTCCCGTTTAAATGTTATGATTATACAACATCCGTTCTAGAAACTTGATCCTAAAATTTCTTCTCGCATTAATAAAAGCACATAATCACAAAAGAAAAGGAAGAACATTTTTACTACCACGTAAAATATTATTATCTCTATTTTATGGCCAGTATGTGCCGTGTTTGTTGTTACGTTTTTTTTTTTCTGCACACTCTATTTCATTTACAAAGTATTAAATTTTCGTGAAAACAGAAGTTTAGCTCTGTGAAATTCTCAGATAAAAAATGCACCACGTTACGTTTGTAATAATTAATACGGTGTTTATACGGTATTTACAAGACACAAAGTAAACATGTATATTTTGCAGTGCATGTCGCGAGATGTTTAAATCAAATGTGTTGTTTCATAATTAAACGGTATAAAGTAAAACAATCTATAATTTGTAAATTTACATATTTTACAATATCTCGCAATTTTCGCAATATTCTGTTTCCCTTCATACGCTCTTAATAGTTTTCGCCGGATTTATGTCTTGCGTTTATGATACACTGCTTGCACGCAGTAAACAGGTAATTTTTCAAGAAGAGGCGTCTTATAAGATCTTATAGCTTGCGCGTCTCATTTTATACCGGATCCGCGTCAAAGGATGAGTTGCCTTTCTTTGCAAGAAAGGCGTCCACAATTTTGTTGATAAACGCAGCGCGAACGTCAGCGGTGCTTCGTCATTGTCGACATTTACGCCTCAATTACTTTCATTTATATTCATACCAGAATATACATCTCGACGCGGTTATAAAATCTCCAGGAGAACCGCTTTTTCACATTCGTCGTCCACTTTCGGATATAAAACTTCTCTCTCTCTCTCTCTCTCTCTCTCTCTCTCTCTCTCTCTCTCTCTCTCT
>NW_018020684.1:252812-272754 GCF_002006095.1 Pseudomyrmex gracilis
ATAATATTATATCTTATATTGTAATATTATACCTTATATTGTATTATATGTATTATAAAAATACTATTGTAAAGTCACTGACCTTGATTACGTAACTACGGTGAAATCGCTGACCCCGGTCACGCGACCGCAGCGGGGTCACTGACCCCGGTCACGCGACCGCGGCGGGGTCACTGACCTCGGTCACGCGACCGCAGCGGGGTCACTGACCCCGGTCACGCGACCGCGGCGAGGTCACTGACCCCGGTCACGCGACCGCGGCGGGGTCACTGACCCCGGTCACGCGATTAAAACGAGGTCACAATCAATATCGAAAGAATCGATTGTGAATATTTACTCACACTTTTTCTGGAAGCATTGAAATGACAGAAATTCTTCATAAAATGTTACAATAAAACGTCAGAGCTTTAATGTAGTAGTACATTAAATGAGGAATTATTTTGTGAAATCAAGTGTGTATGTGCGCGCACGCGCTTGAAATCTTTCAAAATTGTGCTCAAGCATTGAGTTCGAGTTGATCTCGATTAGTTACACGTCTACTTCGCCGCAAATCTCTGATTCGAAATGCAAAGCACGAAATGTCCTTTCGAGAAACTTACAAATTGATCCAATCGTATACCCGAGAATCTCCCGCGGCGCATTTGAATAGGATTGCACATCAAACGGATATATTTATATTTGGTTTCTACAATCACGTAAACACGATCGATGTTCGATCAAATTACTCGTTTCTCTGTTTGCTCGTGTTTGATTCTTGTCACGTGAATCCGTGGAGAGATATGCGCTAGAAACTTTAGTCATCTACTATATACGTTACCACAACACTGTATCATCGACAAGTATTGACAACCCATCGCGGTTAATTAGGAATTTCCGGGAGGAGCGCGGGCGGTGCAAGTTTCTTCCGACGACCGAGAAATTCGTAATATGTCCCAAGATAGCGTAAAATTACGTATGGGTCAATGACGCATATTAGCGTATCATATAAATGTACAGATACACAACAATTTTATAAACATTAATTTACTAAAAAAACAAATTAAATGAGAAAAATTAAGTGTCTTTGAGTTTATTAGAATAACGCGGCTGATCGCCGCAAATGTACAACAACGCGCGCCAACAAGGATGCACGATTTTCAATTAAGATGCATAATAGTGTCGTATCTAGGGTGCTAACCATTTTCACACGAAAATTGTTTCATAACAGTTTCGCTTCTCAACTCGACGCGTTTTATTCTCTGATAGAGATATACGTGGTACATTTCACAATTCATGTTTGTCATAACCACGTTATCATCGCAGCAAGGAAACTAAAGTACATATACACATATCTATGTATATATATATGTACACATATCTATGTATATATATGTACACGTGAGACTTTATATGCTGAGATTCACTTTTCGTAATATATCGAAAACGCAAATTTTGTTGTCACCGTTATTTCAGAAATATATGAATGAGACGTATCAACGCTAAAACGAGCCCGCAGAATATTAAAAATGTAATAACGATTTTGATATATCTTTGTTAAAAATCCACCGTGGATCCAATACTCATTCTCGGGTTTTTTTTAACACAGAAGTAAAAATTACTCAGCTTCGCGAAATGAAGAATATTTTTTATGAAAAATATCTGATTGCAAAAGTGTTTTAATATTACTTAATTTTTAGGTAATGTATTTTGAAACATATATACGTAAGGAATATCTCATTATTAGTCAGAAAGTAAGAATTTTTTTTACAGAAATTTTTGTCTTATTATAATTATAATTTTTTAATTATTTATTACAATCGTCTTTTTTTTCATAATAATTATGATGATGATTCGTCAAGGTCAATATATAAATCTAATATATGTATTCGGTTATGTTATAGATATTATCACGGACATCATGCGCGAAAAAAAAGATATTATTCAAGACGTTTAACGAGAATATGATGAACTCTTTTGTAACTCATTGTACAATTCATTATTCGTTGAGAAACGGATTGTGTACTTATTCTCGCAAACAAATAAATTTAAGAAAGAGTACTTACTTTTAAGCATTTTATCACGCAATTCAACTTTTAATTAATCGATCTTCTTTATATTGTAAATCCATTCGCCTCTAATGAAAATAGGACTTTGCTAAATACTACGGCGAATATTTCTTGCAATCGGATTATTTATGAATGTTCAGAAATATAATTGCTGCGTATCTTTTAATTAGTTCGTCGTCCTTTTCTGGTATTTATCTTTTATTTCCATTATATACCGCTGGCTCGTTTAAACAAGTGTTAGTTTATTCATATAATCAAATATGCAGTATATTAATTTTTGCCTTAATTGTGTTTATTTTACGCTAATTTGTTTCAGTATGTGATTAAAGCATTGAAAAATTATATTTGTTATTGAATGTTTCAAACTGTATTTCACAAGATTGATTATTCTCCCTATTTCTCATTTATCCACACACACAAAGTATTTCACGTTACTGCTTGTTATGAAACGTGAGATTATATTTTATATTACATCATCTCATTATTCATCATTCAGAATCGGGATTTAACTTGTTATACATCAGCATGTTACTTAAAACTTATATTACTTATATGTTTCGCGTACGTACTAACGATAACGCATTTGAGAATATTTGCGGCAGTAATATTGAAATTTTTTATATATATCCGAGCCGAGATATAATATTTTTCATTTGGAAAAATTATGATCAATGACATTGTTTAAGGAGTGCATACACGTGATAGCGAAATTTAAGTGAGAAATTTTCGAAAATGTTAAAAAACGACAAAAGAGAGTGGAAAAGAAAAAAGAAAAAAAAATCCTGCCTTACTCTGCCGGAATAGAAGAGATACGCCCGCGGAGCAAACTTTGCGCGAAGTTGCACTTGTTTTTCGAAGAAGGAAACACGGGAGAGAGGAAGAAAAATTTGAATACGATGACGGATGTATCAACCATTCATCGTTGTTTGCAAATGTAAATTGAATCTTTTTTTCTCCACAAATGGGAATTTGATATTGCATTACATCAATCTACGAGATCTCTATCTCATGCATTCTTTTTAAACACAAAAAAAAATGATAAACCGAAACAATACCGAACGTAATATGTTTATGCTCACAAAAGATCCGGAGTTACTTAAATCTTTGTAATTGACATAAAGCTGAAAAAACGTTTTCTTGGAATAAATTTACTTTATGTTCTCTAGATTAAATCTTTTTAAATTCTCAAGACAATTTTCTCTCTCTCTCTCTCTCTCTCTCTCTTTCTAAATTTTCCTTTTGTAATATTATAATGTGTTTCTTGATGTTTTCTATACTTAGTGTTGTTTTTCAGCATCGTGTTTTTTTTTTCAGTAAATTCAATAAAACACGATGTAAATTATTCAAACAAAGGTCCGCTCTCTGACAAACATTTAAACGTAACAATGACATTTCGTGGATTAATTAACAAATAGAGGAGACAAAGATTCAATTATCTGAGCAAATGAATTAATCATGGTATACGATATAATTAATTAGCAATAATTGCGCCCTTAACTCGAAGCAGCGCGAGGTTACAATATTAATCGGAAATTTCGCGAAATTGACGTGAGTGCGATCGACAAATGTTATACAGCTTGACGAGTATCTCATTGTGTGTTACACTGCCATTGGCAATGTAACAACATAGAGGAGAGAGTGCAATCTACGATGCGATAAAGCAACGCGTGCCAATGTCGTTAATGGACTTACTACTGTGTGTAGCACATGTTGTTTTGCTGATTTGTGTTTTTCCATCCATTAAAAATCACTCGAGCAAGAAAATCGATAATTTTTATCCGACAACACTTAAATAACTCGCGTTCCCGATGTTAATCCGAAACTGTATATTTAAGCGACGTTTAATTGTGTCGGATTGGTGCGCAATGTTAATCGTTCAATTGAAATTGCAAAAATGGTGCAGCAAACCGGCAATTGACTGAATGTTAGCCGCGAATCAGCAATGTATCGGGAGAAGTACCAATACCTGCGATAAAAACTTTATTAGTACGTCACGCAAAATTCTGATATTTCATATTCACAAGACGTGGGAGGGGTATGATATTATAAAATATTGCTGAGTTGTTTCGGTGGTTTCATTTTGCACAAAATTTGATCATTTTTTTAAATCTGCTTTATCTGTCATCTTCACACTTCAATCAGTTTTATCGATAAGTTCCATGTAATTTTTCGATAAAAAAAACTTGCAAGTTTTTTTTTCTAGAAAGTTTGATGCGTGAACTCTCTCGTAGAGATAAGCGTTTTCAAAAGCAACAATATCAAACGTTGTAAAAAAAAACGTTATCTCAACGCCGACAAACTTAATAAATATTGTGTCTATATTTTTGAATGATTGTGCTTGCGATCGTTCGCGAGTATCTATCGTTTATATTCAAAAGTAACGCGCGCAGTTTCCAATTCCAACACGTCCATGTGGCGACTCAATTATTTGGTCATAACGACAATTTTCGACATGGTTTTTTAATTGTTTGAGACGAATTAAATTGAACGAGAAACAAATTAATATTGTTTGTCCTGCTGATTGAATCTTGTTGAGCGAAAGAAAATCTGCAAAGTGGACTGTGTAAAGTCGATGCGGTCGTGTGCTGCGGGAAATTCCCGCGGAACGCAGCTCTGTGAATTAACGATGCAACTGGTAGTACCTGACGCGCTACGTGATCGACGCCGGGTCTCTCTATTAGCGTTTGTATCGATCTAACGCGTGAAAAAAAATACCGTACGATATGTATGTACGTGCGCGAACCGATATGTGAATCGATTCGAACGGAATTCGAAATTGAACGGAATTTTTTAACATGTAAACCGTAACATATTGCCACGTCTGCCGAAATTACGAAAGTTCTGTATTTTTTATTTATAAAAATTAAACGTAATTGCAAAAAAAGAAAAACTGAAACGGTTGCTCACGCTGGCTAAAAACTGTCACACAAACGTATGTTTAATTAAGAAAATAACATTATATTTATATCTATTTATATTTATTGCTTTTTAGTGCAATTTCTATATGTTATGAACATATTCCCGTTTTTTCTCTCCCGGTTCCAATAAAATTCACAATAATTTAACTAAGTATGTGAAATCTTTATTTTATGTTAAACAATTACAAACTTCTCGTAATTTATTGCGCGCAAATAAATGATTAATTATTGAGTCCTCGGTTTTTTTATTTACGTAAAATGAAATTTTAATTTTTACGATAGTGCTGGAACTCAATCTTTAAACTGTTTCACGTTACAATCCGCAGCAATAAAAGATTGATTAAAAATGCATTTTCGTTTTCAGAAAAAAAATCAACCATCAATTACTAATTAGCAATCAATACACATATTACACGCCTACGCACATGTACATATATAAAAGCGTCTCATTTATTCATAGCTGTCACGCCACTTGATCGTGCTTTAACCAATATGAATATTTCCTCAGAGGCGTCTTTCGTGATCCTCTTTGACGAAACTTTATTCATTTCGGTCTCTGTAATCTGGCTTAATTAAACTTCCACTTCTCACTCCGCTATACCGTCTTCAGAGTGGATTAGCCGAACGTATCCTTCTTAAGTCCGGATCTGAATCCGGATCGAACAAAAAAAATTCGACATCCGAGTATAGCCACTAGCATTGCGTAACGACGTTGTTTGGCGTTGCGTTTTCCCATCGAAGAGCAAAAGCTCGATAGAATAGATAGAGCGCGATAAAGCGAAACGGGAGATAAGACGTTACGAGTGATCGTGTTCTGTGTTTTACGTGTGGAACTAAACTCCACTTGCCTTTATTACTTGACGAAAGCACGCGTGTTAATGTCGCTGTGATTAAATAACGTATCGCGTAAGAGCCTTAGAGTCGGTTTTATCTTCTCAAATGTACTCGAGTTTTTTTCATCTCGGCACTTGCTCATACAAAGATGTAAAATTAAACAGCGCGCCAAGTGTGTCATTTGATTTAAAAAAAAAAAAAAATGAATAACTTTGTCTAACGTTCTTTTATGAAAAAAAAAAAAAACGTCCGCATCTCCATAATTAGACAAATCTGTCGAATGTTGCAACGTCGTAATTCGATACGCGTGGATCCTTGGCATCGCCAAAAAAAAAAAAAAAAGATTTTGATGAAAACGTTAAATTAGCTGACGCTATATACGTTTTCCTTCCACGCGTGTGCGAGCACATGGTCGCTTAACTTGGCCAGTATCTAAATATAAAGCATATGTGACCCGTTTATTTTGAAGGTAGCTTAAATGGAATTTCAAAGAATAATAAACTCTCATCAAACACACACATACGAATGAAAAGATTTATATCACATAATGTTTATTGCTGATATGTGTGTTTAAAGCTTTTCAAACTTTTGTATATCTGTAATATGATATGTTGTCAATTAATATAAATTGTTTTTTTGAAATCAAAACGATAGAGTGAAAATTGCTTTTTTTTTTATCGTAGATAACAATTTATGGAATAACACGCAAAAATATATTTATGAACATATTTAGACATATATTTTGTTGCACTTTTTTTTAATTTCTGCAAACTATACAACACAACGAAAAAAAATTAAGAATTCTTGTTTTGCTCCGTTTTATTATTTTCTTTTATCAACGTTATGTCGATTTTTATTTTATAAAAAAACTTCAAGCATCGCAAACTTTTCTCATTTTCTCAAAACTCAATATTGTCGAAGCATGCGCGATTATTCGACAACATATTCGTTTAGGCGCTCGCGCGCGAGAGCTGTTCTTCACTTACCGAGTACAAATAGCAGCAGAACTTGTTGCGGGAGCCGAGCCACCATTGTGGGCTCGTCCGCTCGTACATCTATGAATTTAAATCGAGCGATCCTGCGTGTGCCGTGCCCCCTCAATTTTCCCGTCGCGGTCGCCAACGCCCGCCGCAACAACATTCATTTAACGTTCTCCCGGGCTTCTACGTGGGCGTACACGCGCTGCTTATCCAGTTTGTGTCCGCGCGCGCACGGACCTTTACCACTTAGCACTCTCCTCGGGGCGAAAAAACACTTCAGTGCCGCGCACTCGGCGCTTCCCGGCTGTTTCGCCGTCGGTACTCAACAAAACCGGCAAAGTTCTGGCATTCGGAAAAAAAAAAAAAAAAAAAAAAAAAAAAAAAAAAAAAAAAAAAAAAAAACTGGCCACTTTCCCACGTCGATCGCGAGTCGCGCACACACTCTCGCCCGATTAATTTCTCACAACGATGCGATTCCTGAAATTCGTGGGAATTGAACGTCGATCCCCTGGTTCACAGCAAGTATAGCGATCGCGCGAAACGCTCCCGGCGCGCTTCCAAAATGACGACTTTTTCCCGTGTGTTTTTTTTTTTTTGTCATGTGATGGAAACGCGATTTGGCCAGGTGGCCCGATATTAATCGGCCCGCGGCGCTCTCGCGTGCGGTGACTGCGATTGGGTCGCGCTCTCGATGCCTGGTATCTATGCACATAAATATTTTAGGGGCGCGTTTGCCAAAAAAACAAAAAAAAGAAGAAAGAGAGACAGAGAGAACAGACGGCACAGATAAGAACGAACAAACGAACGGATGGACGAGAGGTGCCGAAAGATAGAGAGAATCGCGGACAAAATAATTTACAAGTGAAATATAACTTGACACTTTCTGGATAGTATCTAGCGGCGAGAATGTAACAATCGCTTTGGGAAATGCTGTCGTTGAAAGGGTTTCGAAAAAAAAAAGACGCAACACCAGAGGCGGACTAAGAGTCTTGCGTGCGCATATACATATATATATACATATATATATGTGTGTGTGTGCGAGGGTGTGCACAATCCCCCTGTACAATACCTGAATATACGTGTGTTACACGTGTGTGCGCACCGCACTGTCAGACGCAGTAAACTTATTGCGCGACAATTGCTGAAGAAAGCGACGATGTTTAAATTGAAAACCGATAAGTCTTTCTTCTCCGAAAGTTAACCGATTGCTATTGTCTCTATTTTCTCGCGAAGAATCTTTCTCTTCTCCCGCACACGGGAGAGATTAGAAAAATCTATAATTTTTATATAAAAATATATTCGCGCGAAAAAACTTGGTTTTTTTTTTTCATAATTCCACGCCCGTTTCAATCTAGTTACCGGACTTGGATCAACTTGAAAAAACAGTTTTGTTGAGATTACCAAATTTTGGCAATCTCAACCAAAATTTAGTTTCCAGAACACTTTATTTGGTTTAATTTACCAAATTTTTGTTATCTCAACAAAAACTGCTTTTTCTGCGATGTGTCTGGTGATACGGTTTTGTGAAAAAAAAAAAAATCAATGTGTCACACCACATGTCACACCGGTGTATAAGAGCGCGGAGATATACGTTGAGCATAACGAGCAATCAGATAAAGCTGTCGTGTATTACATATTTGTAGAAGCGTAGACAAACCGACACGTGAACATGTGTGTGTGTGTGTTGCGCGAAAGGTTTCGTACTGCCACGATTACCGCGAGTTACATCCGCGAATAGATGTGGAAATCCCACGCGAAATAATCAAATTACATCGTCTCGTCGAGACTTCGTCTAAAAAGACGACGATCGAACGCAACGGGGAACGCACCGCGACGATCCCAACTTGGGGAATTACAGGAGGCTCGTCTAATGGATTTGCCAAGTTAACGAATCGGAACAAGCTGATAACGTTTCGTAATTTTGTTCGGATTAATACGCGAACATGTACTTCTCGTCAAGCGAACTCTCGTTCAAGCTGTGCTACTTGAGATTTCCTACACGCCCGTGCCGTGCTTCTGTATATATATATATATATATATATTGCGCCCGTTCATTTTCTCTCTTAACGCGAATCCGCTTTTTCTCTATGGAAGAATAAAAACGGTCGTTTAGTTCACGCCGTAGCGTCAACAGAGCGAACGTAAAAATCGCACGACACTCGGCGGCGCAGCGGCGCCGTTTCACGCCGTGAAGTGTCACGCGGGTATAAGCTTTTCCCCGAGACCACCTTTATCCATTGTGTCGCGAGATCAATTATTTAAATCGAGTTTCTCTTTGTTGTGAATTCCATTACGGAGAGATAGATTTACTTTCTGGTTTTAGAGAAAGAATTCTCCTAAAAAAGTTATAAATATTTTTACAGAGAAGAGTTACATACACGTGTGTTCTAGTTACATAATAAATTTTATTATATTTTACACGAGATTTCACTCGTGTAAATTACATATTCTACGCGATTGCACTTGTAATTCTCACGTCGTCGTTTCGCACGACGCGATTTTTCTGAACACGAAATTATCCGATAAGAAAACCGAAGATTGGAAATGTTTTTAATTTGTTCGAATCAAAAATTCTCACCGATTTTTCATTTTTTTTACAAAGTTCGTACTAGATCTCGCAAAAGATTTTGTTCGCGTTTTCAGTCACATTCGAAGACCCTTTGTTCTGATTTTCGTTGAATATTCAGGATTTTGCGCGAAGGGAGGACATTCGATAAAAACAGATCTACGCTTTCAAAAACTTCTTTTGTAATGTCGCCGGCCTTTGCAATAATTTGAACGGTTTTTTTTTCTCTCTGGGCGTCGTCATACGTGATATGCCTTTGAATTATTTATATACGTGACACACACACACACACACACGTACGTATATCTCCCGTTAAATGTTCGTTCAAATTACATTTGAAATCACACGCGATTACTCTTTTTACGAATTTTGTTCTACAACATCGTTTGTCATTCCCGTTGTTCGAAAATATTTCGAACACACACACGCGCGCGCGCGCGAAGGAACTGTTTTGCATTCCGCACTGCGCGTCAAAAACTTGGTAGTGTTTTTTTTCAGAAAATATTCGTATTTTGACGCGTATCAACTTTCGTATTTTTGTAGATTTTACTTGCGAAAACGTGGAAAACAATCGTTCAAATCCGTCTGCGCAAACACGTGTGACAAAATTTGTTTAAAGGAGAGAGCAATATCAGATACGCGAATGTTTGAATTTCTCTCTGATTCGAAATTTTCGTTATTTATTTGTTCATGAGAAACGTTGCTCTTTCCTATCAAAATACGTATTAATATGCAACGGAATTTGCACATTGCTCAAGTTTACATATTGCATTAAGCAACCTTAACTCGTGCCGTACGTACATCTCTCGTTTGCATCGAGAAGAATAATTGCGGCTTGATTGACTTAACGCGACGAAAATATTTTAAATCAAAAAAAAATTCTCAAAAATCCGTGACGTGCGTCACGTTTGGAAAGGTTCGGATTTATGCAACTGCGAGAGAAATCCCGAAGAATGAAGAAATGATCGGGCGAACGAGTTTTCTCTGTCGCACACGCGTGCCTGGAATACTTGACGTTTTTCTCCGCTCCGCGCACGTATTCCCCGTTTCGGTTTGCAATTCTTCGCGAAAGCGTGAGGCACAATCTTCGCTAGAACGAATCGTCCTTCACAGGAATAACTGTGCATACGAGACCGCCTGTGGTCCGCGCGTTCGAACAGATTATTCCGTAGAAATCTCCATAAACGGCAACCGCAGAAGACGCCTTTCCGCCGTAGTGCTCACGACGAAATTCGCTCTCCCGTAAAACAGAATTTCAATCGAGGATCGCGTTGCACCTCTTGCACGTGCGTCGACTCGTCGATGCGGAAACACCTCCGAAAAATTTGCGGATTTCATTCGGAATTCATTCGGTGCGGTGAAAAAAACGTGAAATGCGATTCACACACACGTCGCCCACCGCATTCGTGTTTTGACGCGCTTACAATATTGCTGTACATTTTGTGATTATATCTTATCAAAAAAAAAAATTACTTCGGTATAAGAGAGAAAAGCAGCTCCCGAGGCCGCTTGGGCAAGTTGCCGAGATTTTTCGCGGATATTTTTGTCACGCGGGCCACAAACGCATCGGGTCCAAATCGCCATCACCGCCAAGCGTATGTTTCGGAATATGTAACTCACGTGTGCGTGTGCTCGACCGATCACGAGCACGTTTCGCGCGATTTTTTTTACAAGTGGATGATATAACGTGTGATCTTTCTCTTTCTCTTTCGATCGAAACGGACGTTCTCGTTTCTCGCGTATATTCCCGAAGAGGCTCGCTCGACGATCGCTCCGAAGAGTTCGCTCACTAGTCAACGACACGGGCAATATGCGTTCGGATGAAAAACACGCACTTTTCACTTCGCCGCTGTAATAACACGAGATAAAACGCACGTATGCACGCACGTGCTCTTCTGTTTCGCGCGATCACACGGAGTCAAATGTGTCGCCCGCCCGTCTCGCGCCGACCAAGTAGTACAACTCTACTACTGTACCGATGCGTCGCGCGCGGACTCCGACTGCCGACTGACTACTACTAGCCGCGATCTGCACTCCGGGGGGGCCGTTTCCACTGTCTTGCTCTCACGCCGCTTTCCCGGCGCCGTCTCCGTCGCGCCAATCGACGTCGCATTATCCTCTCGAGGCTACACTTTTCGTGCGAAATTTCTGCAAAATTCACCCCCTTCTCCCCCTCAAACTAAGAGCGTTCACGATAATTACTTTTTTCTTTCTCGCCAATTGCGTCAAAAAGATATGTTTTTTCGCGTTACAAGCGACGTGTAAGTAGGCGTTGTTATAGAATATCAGATGATCTAATAATTTTTATAGCAAGCAAAATTGTAATTAATGTTAATTAACTTCAGCTATTTGACGCGCGATATGTTATTGCCTGTTTTATCACAATAATAAACTAGAAATGTTACTATTCAAAACAAAGTTTCTTTGAATTTATGATATAAAAACGGGAATATTTCAAGCTTCTCTCATTGTTTTCTTTGTAATATCTTAATGAAATAACAAACGGTCTGATTTTATATCTCTTTGCTATGCATTATTCATAATGAAGAAAGCAAAGAAGATGTAGGTTCGCAAACACTGGCAAAATGTCCAGGTAAATAAAAGAGCATGGATTTCTGAAAAGATATTTACAAAGAAAACCTCACAAAAACGATGTATTTTTCTCGAGTTTTGAGCGTGTGAAAGAAATTACACGGATAAGATATAAAATCGAAATGATCAGTAAGATATGCGAACGGTGAAAGCCGTTCAATTACAAAAATATTAAATTTCATGCGACATTTATAATAGAAGAGAAATTAATAACTCATGACAAACCTCTCTTTATTATATCTTTATTATAACGAACTTTGGCAAGTCATTCTAACTAATATTATGATAATTGTTTAAACCCACAATTTTTCTCGATAAAAGTTTGCGACTTAGTTAACTTGCGGTAAATGAAAGTTTGTCGAAAGAAAAATTGGATCTTATAATATCAATCTACGAGGAACGATCTAAATATCACCGACCAACAATTTCTTTGTAATTAGTTAAAAAAAATCTGTTTTTGTTTTAGTGTTAGACAGAAAGCTCAAAATCTCCAAAATTTTTACTGCGTATAACATAATTTTTTATGAAGAATATGATTTCAATAATAAACACAAAAGACTTCGAAACTTCTTGCGTTTTATGTCAGCAACAAGGATTCGGATATAGTAACAATCCGGTGGCAAAACATTTGCGTGTGGACCGATATTACATCCCCAGGACGGGTATTCTTATTGAAAAGCTATCGCACGACGTTCTGATCGAGCACCTGTCGACGCCAGACTTCGGTCAGGCTTTTTCCAATTCGACCAGGCATTCACCGCTTGCATAGTTACTAAACGCGATGCTTATTTGAGTAAATTGCAAACTGCGGTTGCGTGCATCGACGATCAATTCGTCTTTTTTCAAAAAGCCATTTTGAGAGAGAGAAAGAAAGAGAGAGAGAGAAAGAGAGAGAAGAAAGATTTTTTAGTAATTTTAAACTTTCTCTTTTCTCGTAAATTAAAAAAATCTTTATAAATCAAAGTTATTACATATATTATTTTACAATTTTATAAAATTACAAAAGTTTTGTGAGAAGAACAGGTATTATTACTGCTGAAAAAGAGTTTTAACATTTAATAATTATCTAAAGAGTAATTCACGAATATATAAATTTAATGAAAGTTAATGAAATGTAATTTTATTGTATAATATCTGGTGTACGCGAGTGTCCCCACAACGAACTGCAAATTAACATTCAACTATTCCAAGTTAGTTCGCAGTTTAATTTATATACTGCGATGCTCGCATCTGTGAAAAACAGGTATGAAGTTGCGTTATTTGTCTCCTGTATCTAATGTATTGTTTTATGAGAGCATGCGCAAGCAAGCGTAACAAAAGCGACACGTACATTGTGTTGTGCGTTCAAAGTTAGCTTCTTCTCTCACAGAACAAACTTATCTTACTCGAGGACACAATTACGATTTTTTTAACGTCAGTTTTACATTAAAATTGTAAAGACGAAGTCAACAAAATATCATGTTTTATTGTCTTAATAATAATATTGCATCATGGTGCATTGTGTGCACTCGATCGAAGTACATGCAATCAAAGAGTGCATAAATGTAAAAATAAAATAATTTTGTGTTTTGCGTAAAAACAAATTAAGTTTTTTGCGACTAAGAAAGAAAAATAGTTGTTCGTGTACGACTGTCTTCTATTTCCAGAAATTCTACTGCTATTGCGGAACGACCAGAAGGAGAGACGTAGAAGAGAGTCTTCCGGAACGTATTTCCAAGAGATTCTTATCGCTCTGTGCGAATCCGTTGAAGAGCACCAGGTTCTTTGTCGATTTTTGAAACCGCCGTGTCTTTACCCGTTATTTCTTCATTCTTCTTCGTATTGTCCTTCGGAATTTTCCGGAGATCGATTAAATATCGCGTTCTCAAAAAGAAGTATTTCTCATTGAAGTATTCTATGTTGAAAGAAGAAAGAGAGAGAGAGAGAGAGTGTCGAAGAAAACATTCTTTTTCGTCTCACAAGAGATCTCGCGTTAAAATAGTAAATGTATCTTCTTTCTCTGTTGCCGAGACTAAAGCTGGGTTTCAATTGTTATTTTACGGAAGAATAATAGCGCGTAGTACTAACCTGTTGTCGCGTTTGTGAAGTTTCGAAATCAAAAAATAAAAACTGACTAAATTTCACACGCAACCAATTTGTAGAAGGAAAAGTTGTACATCCAATTTTCTTTCCTAAATCTAGATAGAGAGAGAGAAAAAAGATCGATTGTGTTGAAATGAACGAACATTGTTCTCGCGTTTCTTATACTTTTTATTAAATAAAGCCGAGTACAGCTTGTTTGACGCATCGCGGCTAAATAGATACAAAAGTAAATGTTACTTGAGAACGTTTACACGACAATTAATTAATATTAAGAAAAATATTATAATTTACACTTGATCTAGTGGTTACTTGAGTTTAGCTCAACATGAGCGCCAGTGCGAGACTTATCTTCTAATGTAACGCTGAACGGGACAGGAGGCGGAACTTTGCGTTGTGTTTTTTTTTTTTTTTTTTTATTTTTTTCCGAGATCGACGGATCGGAAAATCTGTTTTCTTCTTTCTTGGACGGATCTAAGACAGCTTTTAACGGGAGTCGGTGCAAGGATCTTTCGCGTCGTCTGCGCATGCACACGTCCTGCCGCCTTGACCGTCCGGTAGACAAAGTTGATCCGCGCTGCATCTTCCGTTTTCATACTGGCACACGTTACTCACTACGAACGAATAGCGGTTGTAAATATTTACGAAGTTTCTGACGATATTAAATTCTCATCTTCTAAAGAATTTATCTTTAAAAAGAGAGTGGGGGAGAGAGAAGAAGTCTTGCGAAGTCTCGTTAACTTCTCGACCTCGCGAATGCGGTGAATCGAAATTACTTTGTTTCTCAAAATATGTATATTTTTTGAGAAATATTTATGGAGATGAAACTCACCCCTCGGGCATGACTCGGGAACGACCGCAATGCCGTATAATTTTCCGCTTCCACCTGGTGGAACAGACAACGGCTTGCGTCTTTCGCCATTGGTTTTCATGCCAACTTCGATCTTGTGTCTGCAACGCGAGAAGTGCGATATATATATATAAAAAAAAAACTTTCGTGCTTTTTCGAGTTGTTGTTTTGATTTTTTTTTTTTCGCGAATGTGTTTTATCTTTGTCTTACGTTTTCCAATCGGTCCAATAATAATAATTCTGAGAGATTGCCAAGCCAAACGGATAAATAAGCTCATTGGCGACGACGTTAACTTCCTTGTTGTCTATTTCGACACAGCCTGAGAACAAAAGGTCAATTTATTTGTCAAGAAACGAGCAAGTAGAGCGTTAACAAAAACGTATCCGACATTTTTGAGCCAAGATTAATGAATACTATTTCGATGCGCGCTCACTGATTAAAATCTATATTTACTTATCGTGAACGTTCCGGCGTCGGCCCAGCAAAGCTCATCCGTCGACCAATCAATACTTAATGAATTTGGTAGCTTAACGTAATCACCCTGAAGGAAGATTGCTCGGTCAGTACCGTCTTCGTTAGCCCATTCCAGTTTGGGGGAAGCGCGATTCCAGTCGGACCAAAATATTTTACTTAAATAAAATAATATCAAAAATTATTAGTGTTATTATTATAAAAAAAAAAACATATCTATTGTAGTAATTCAAACAGAAGGAGAAGAAAACACTTTTAATAAATTAAAAATTAGTGTTTGCAAACTTTTAAAAATCAGTTCAAAATTATTCGCAAATTTGTAAGAAAGCTAGAAAATTACAGGATCATCAATATATGCTTTGCAATGATAATTAGATTGAGGAAACTGCCACCACCGTTCTCATTTTTAGTTGCGCAAATAGCGCGTCTAAGAATGTGATTGCAGCAAGCTCGAAGAGAAAGTACACACGGAACTGAAAAGTTTTGCAAATAGATTTTCTCCGCGCTGGCGGATCTTTACCCCCGATATGGATGAACAGCTATTCCCCTCGGATTGACCAGTCCATCGGAAACTAGAACTTTGCGTTTCTTTGTCACAAGACTGGCAACCTCGACGGTCGTTTTGCCTGAATCGGTCCAGAAGATATTCCTCGAGACCCAATCAATCGACATTCCCTCGGGACTGCTAACTTTCGGAATAAATGTCTGCGCCATCGATCCATTATAAGATAGTTCGACTATCCTATTGCCTGCAAGATAAAGTGCGTTCTTTTTTTTTATCTTGCAATTAGTCAGTAATATCTTTTTTCTTAATTTATCTAATTAACAATTGGTAAACGAATTAATCGACGCGTTCTTGTGAATTAAAGTTGTCTAAAAACTGTTGTTGTGAGCTGCAAAAAAGCTCGGAGTTAGATAATTTTCAATGTCAAGTATGTATAAAATATATACGTCGACAAAAATTCGGAATAAGTAGCCTCGTCTGAATCACAAACGCGCAATTTACCAGTTATGTCGCTGGAATAAGCTTTGCCGGCGAGGCAATCGATATCTAGGGCGATCGCCATTTGCGTGTAATCTATGTAGATCGGATTTCCTGGATTCTGTTGCGTGGGCGTAAACGGTATTCGATGCGTGGCCATTCCTTGATTAACAAGCAAAAAGTTGGAGTCGTGTTTGGGTCGGGGTTTGCAGTTCATACCGTCGCCGACGTAACCCTCGTTGCAAACGCAAGCGAACTGATTTTCGCCGGCCGTCACGCACTTTGCTTCCGTGGAACAGAGATTCGGGTCGTGTCTGCACGAGATATGCGGAAGACACGTGAAACCGTCTCCGTAATAACCCTACGAGCCATCAAAATTATACATCGTAAAATCACACAAGAGAATCGCAGCGCATTTAATTAACCGAAATTACATATTTCCAACTCGAGAAAAGTTTTAGTTTTTAGTTGCGAACAAATTTGTATTTTCGGAAAAAAAAAACACGAAACTTTGTTTAACGTCGGTAGAAAATGCTACTACTGAAATTTGCATTTTAATATTTATAAAATCAAAGCTGTGTGTTGTTAATGCAATGTGAGCTCTGTGCGTATTTTATGTATGTGTGTGTGTAAATTCAAGTACGGAATCGTCCGTATCAACGCACCGGTTGGCAAATGCACGCGAAATTCGCGGACGTCTGATTGTATCCGCAGACTGCGTTTCGGCCGCAGTTATTCAAAACGTTACATCCGATATGGTCCTCCACGCACTGGCGCATACCGTCGCCGTGATAGCCGCTTATGCAGACACATTTGTATCCACCGTCGCCGGATGACACGCATTGCGCGTTCACGTGGCACTGAGAAGGATTCGTCGAGCAATCGGACAGCACGCATCGATCGTCCACCGTGCTATAACCGGGATTACAGGTGCATTCGTAACGCGAGCTTATGGGATGATAGGTGCAACTTTCGTTCTCCTCGCAGTCAGAATTCTCGTTGCACTCGTCTGGAAAACGAAAACAAGATGTCGTGCAACACACTCACCGTCTGGGTTTTCATCGCGCAAAGTAAGAGAACGAACGATACGAGAATATCTCATTTGAAATAATTACTATATAGCCGAACTACATAGGAACAAAAATCTGGGAAAGTCCCGTGACCGTCGAATTCTCGATTTGTATGCTAATGCGAAATGCAAAGAAGGCAATATGTATGCGCAATGGGGATTACTGATCGAAGAGAAGAAATCGCGGGCATTCCGAGATGCGTCGTGCGACATGCGCGATCGCGTGAAACCAAAAAAAAAAAAAAAAACTTAAAAAAATTGATAAAAGCACCGATGGGACTGCATGTTGTTCCGTCGCCCTTGTATCCTGGATTGCACACGCACTTTGCAAGCGGCTCCTCGTGCTGGCAGGACGCGTTCGGGTCGCAGACGTCCACGTCCAAGCAGGATACTTCTGCGCGAATAAGAAGCACTGATATGCATTATCGTCAACATACCTTTCTCACTCCTCTTAGACTTTTTCGTCGAGAAAAAAATGTATAATTGTATGTGAAAAAACAGCGGACATTTCAAAAATACAGAATTTTTATCGAAAAATTAATTAAATCTATTGTACGTGCCAACTTTACATTTTTGCAAAAATGTTGCAATAATATACATTGTATCGTAGTGTAACATACGCTCTTCGATATATCCTGATTGATTGTCGGCTAACAATAAGTGAAGACGCGCAAGATGCATTTTCTCGTACCTGTCTTGGTGCATTCCATACCGTCGCCTTTGTAGCCCTGGTTGCAGCGGCATTCGTAATAGCCGGTACGCTTCACGTAGATGCACTGAGCGTAGGGATGACACCTGTTCACCACGTTGCAAGATACTGGACATAAGCGTGTATGCGATTATGATATATTGCTTAGGCAAGCGACGACGATAGCCGGCCTGTTTCCGATAGCGAAAAATTTTTTAACAGACTGCGGCGAAAAAAGAACTTTCGCGATTTTGTTCAATGAGGAGAGTTACACATGAAGTTAATTATCGGATATTTTCTCCCGTTGATGACGAAAAAGCATCTGATATTGCAACAAATGTACATCGACAACTTTAGGAATATACATAAGAGCATTTCGCGAGATACCAATATGAAATATATATATATATTGAATGACATGCACAAGATAAAAAATTACGAAAAAAAATGTTTTGCAGAAAATATTAGCACACACTAGTTTCCCAAGATCGTTCGAGACGTCGAATTTACTTTAGCGCGCATAATTTGAAACATCACGTTTCACATATAAACTTCGAGGAAACATTTCTTGAGAGAAATAAATATTTGTCTGAAGATCCTTGAGTTACTTCCGCCCGTGCATGAAATATTAGAAGACACAATATTTGCATTACTTGCAACACAAATATTAGTTGGAAAAGAGAAATTACATATTCTACAGAGACTACATACATTTCCTGATACGTTTTCCAATTTCGCGACATAATCTTCCATCGTGATATTTACCGAAAGGTCGCGCGCGTCGTCGTAAGTTTCTGAAAAATAAGTTTAGGAGAGAGTTTGGGAAAGATGGAAGAACTTTGAGTACACATATACACTTATTTACGGGAAATACCAACAACTTCTTTCTTATTTGCATTGCGTCCCGAAAAAAAAAGAGTCGGGATACATGCGAGAGACTCGCTCTCGCGCTAATTCGTACGTGCGCGCATCGAGAGAGAAACAAGAACGTTAACACATTTTGTTACATTGTTCGACAATTTTTCGACGTGCGTTATCGTTATAAAACAAAAATTGTTATTTCTCCGGTATCGCGCGAGTTGGGAATTCGCGCGCTCCGGACGGATGTTTTCATTAATTACAAGATAAAATGACGAAACGCATTGAGCGATGATGAAATTAAAACAGTCCCGCGCGTATGTAGCACTGTTATCGCAACTCGTTTAAAGAGGATGATATGCAAAGCGGTTTGAATGTTTATTAATGAACTTAAATAGCTTAAAGCCAAGCGGGTGA
The DNA here is from genome assembly GCF_002006095.1 of Pseudomyrmex gracilis. Lineage (NCBI taxonomy): Eukaryota > Metazoa > Arthropoda > Insecta > Hymenoptera > Formicidae > Pseudomyrmex > Pseudomyrmex gracilis. The sequence continues at coordinate 272,163 of NW_018020684.1, forward strand.
GCGCATCCCGTACAGTTAGATCCTGATGGACCCTTCGTGTCGTGGCGGTATCCTGGCAGAGGAACGCAAATTCGTAATCCAAAATGGTCGTAATCGTATCCCAGGGGACATATGCAGACGTCGTCGAAGCATTCCGGTAACGGACGTGCTGATACTAAAACGCATGATGCATCGACGAACGATGTTCGTCGCGTACCGTTAATTATTCATAATCTCAATTGTTATTACGCATTACACACATATACACTGATTGTATCCTCGCCTCGCGTGGATTCAATCTTGTTACTTCATTCGCGTGCAATATATTTGTTTCGAGAGCAATTTGCTCGTCATTCGATTTGCTTTCGTTTTAAATTAAAAAGCTTAAACGTCTTTGTCCGGCTTTTAATTAAAGAATTCTCTCGTAAAAAACACGCATCAGACGCGATGCTCTCTTCAGAGCGAGAAAAAACCACGACACATGTGTAACTATTAACGTCTATTAAGCTGGCGCAGCTTTTGTCGGAAATAAAAAAAAAAAAAAAAAAAAAAAAAAAAAAAACTGCAAAAAAAAAAAAAAATAAAGAGCAGTAAATTCTTGTGTCGTTTAACT
>NW_018020684.1:272769-299538 GCF_002006095.1 Pseudomyrmex gracilis
CTTAAACGTCTTTGTCCGGCTTTTAATTAAAGAATTCTCTCGTAAAAAACACGCATCAGACGCGATGCTCTCTTCAGAGCGAGAAAAAACCACGAGATATGTATAGCTATTATCTTCAATTAAGCTACGCCAGCTTCTGTCAGAAATAAAAAAAAAAAAAAAAAAAAAAAAAAAAAAAACTGCAGGAACAAAATCAAATAAAGAGCAGTAAATTCTTGTGTCGTTTAACTGTCGAATGGCTATTGTCAGATTAATAGAAGTAAAAAAAGTCACTAAAAGTACGTATTGAATTATTATCGTGCGATCGTGTGTAACTACCACAGTGTGTTTGAAATAATTTTTCTGTATACAATGCATGCGCCGCATGCATATTATAATTCACACATTCAAACAACAAAGGGAAATTGATCGTGTTTGTTTTTCGCGAACAAAACTCTCTCTCTTTTTCTCTCAAGCTTTGCGAAACTTGCACGAAAAGTCGCGTGGTACGCGATTTATCGATTACGAGATTTATTTTTCATGCAAACTTACAGTCTCGGTTGTAGTCAACCGTCGTGTACTCTCCCTCTTGCTTCGATACGCATGTATTGTTCTGGAATTCCCAGCCAGTCGGACACCAACATACCCCAATCAGGCACTGTGGTCGCGGCGGTTCGTCTGTTGTGGTGGCATCGGACTCGGAGTAACACGTGTACCCATCGCCTGTAAATAATCGCATATGTGAATAACGAGCAGAAAACACTTTACAAATTGCGGTGCGGTCGTTGCGCGTTTCACGCGACGGGATCACTCGTCGTTGTAACACGCGACAAATAGCGGTTCACAAAATTCGTCGCCCAATTTAATTATCCCATTTACTAAAGTGCTTCTCTCCGAAAATTCGTATCAAAATTAAAAGTCGCAATGTATGTGCCGCATAATATCGTATGCGAAAGAAGATTGTTCGAATTACACAAGTAACCACGATACTAAAAACTTTTGAGAGATAAAACACACAAGTTAATTAAAAGTTAATTAACAAATGCGATCTCTTTTATAAATCGTATCAATATTTCTCATACATATGTCTCATGTATGAACATATAGTGCTGATAACTTGTAACAATTAAACTTACTTCTTGTTACATCTTATTTACAAAGCACTTGTTTATTTACATATTTGTGTTTTTCAAAACTTTTATACACTGTTTCACACAAAGTGTGTTTGATTTTTCCCTTCGTAAATATTATTAACAGTAGGCAAGAGAAATATCCTTGAGCGCGTTTTACTCACCGATATAACCAGACATGCAAACACACGCGTTCCTGTTCGTATTTGGGTTGAAACTGCACATACCGAATGGCGAACAGTTATCCTCCTCGTTGCAGGGTGCTGTGTAAAAATACACAGTTTTCAAACTTATCAGTAAAAAGTGTGTCACATGATTGACGGTCTTTTACACAAGGGTTTTTGTATCCTCGAAACGTACCTTGTTGAGAAGGATAACAACCCTGTTCCGTGTCCTCGAATCCGGGCATGCAGATGCACGTGGGTGCACCTCCGATCATCGCGCATTGCTCGTAATTTCCGCAGCGAGTATCTTCGCAAGACGGTAATCCTATCACGGACAAAAATTTGTCACAGAATCAGATGTAGTGCCAAATACTGTTGACAAATAGTTGATAGAATTGATGTAAATTTTAATTTACACTTAAATGTTCAACTCACACATTTTTGAATTTTGAATTTTTGTCAAGATTGAAAAATTAACAATTTTCAAACGTAGAGAATATTGCGCTAAAAATATTAACGGATGTTAAGACTATTTTCATCGCTATCAGCAGCAAAGACTTTATCGGCTTTGCGAGATGTGTTACCGTTACACGATAACTGCGACTGGTATTCAGACGTTAATTGTAGATGAAAAAATTTATATGTTGATGAAAAATGTAATAAATGCGCGCTCACTTTCACAGTATCGACCGTCTCCTGTAAAACCAGGTCTGCATTGGCACGTGTGACTGCCTTCTTGATTTATGCACTGAGCGTCCGGTGAACACATGTGATTACCGGCCGTGCACTCGTTCACATCCACGCAAATCGCACTGCCGTTCTCCTCGTACAGATACTGGTATCTTTCTCACAATAATGTAATAATGTAATATAAGCTTATAATTAACAATTATTTGCTACTCAATAATAAAGCATAACGCGTCTACATTTTAAAATCGAACGCGATTCAAAGATCGATTAAAAAATCATAAATTGATAAATAAAAAACTTTTTTGAAATCACAAACAAAAGTGTCGCGAAAACATTATTATTCGCATAATGTGATAAAGAAGCTTTTTCTGAATTATTGTTCTCTATGTGTAGAGAAACCCGTTACACAGAAACTAATTGAAACGGTAGAAAAAAAGAAAACGCACCGAAAAAATTATATTCTTGTAAGTAGAAGATTTTATACTTAAAAAAATCTTCTTAAAGATTTTAGATGATATTCTTCTGAAATTAAGAATATATTCTTTATTTAAGAATATATTCTTAAATTATATTATTATTTCTTAAATTAAGAATATATTATATTCTAAATTAAGAATATATTCTTTATTTAAGAATATATTCTTTATTTAAGAATATAGTCTTTTTCGATAGTGAGATATATATGTTTTTCCATAGAGGCTTTTTATATTCTAATCAGTATATATTCTTATCAATATTACTATTTAGAGGATTTTCCTCTTAAAATAAGAAACTCTTCTTGGCGCCTATCTTAGTATAAAATATACTTAAAGTAAGTGGGATATCCTCAAAACAAAAATACAATTTTTTCGGTGGCAGATATGCACCGTTACCTTCCATATGTTATTGATTGGACCGATATAAATACAGCAAGAATACACCGAAAAAATTATATTCTTATAAGTAGAAGATTTTATACTTAAAAAATCTTCTTAAAGATTTTAGATGATATTCTTCCGAAATTAAGAATATATTCTTTATTTAAGAATATAGTCTTTTTCGATAGTGAGATATATATGTTTTTTTATAGAGGCTTTTTATATCCTAATCAGTATATATTCTTATCAATATTACTATTGAGAGAATTTTTCTCTTAAAATAAGAAACTCTTCTTGGCGCCTATTTTAGTATAAAATATACTTAAAGTAAGTGGGATATCCTCAAAACAAGAATACAATTTTTTCGGTGCGGGAATGAGAAAGAAGCTAACGGCAGATACGCACCCTGCGTTGCACACACATCTGAAGCTATCTCCGTCAACCACGCAAGAACTGTGAGGACCGCAGCTCTCTCGTCCTTGAATACACGGATCTTCTTCCTCGAGAGGTGTTATCTTGGTGTTGACGGCAAATCGGATGATGCCTTCGGTGTTCTCGTAACTGGTAATGCCTCTGAAGAACTTCAATCTGGTCGTATCGTCGTCGGGATCGAAGATAGCGTACGGACACTCTTGATAACCGATCGTCTGATCGAGGGTGAAAACGATCTCCCTCTCGTCGTCACCTCCTCGCGTGATTTTGATCGTGTGCTCGCTTTGGGAGCGTATCATTCCCGGTTGGGCGCGAGTGTATAGCTCGTCGTAATCACCGTAATCCACTTTGGTGTCTCTCTCCAGATTCGGCACCGTACCCGTAATCTCCGCTTCCATCTTCAACTGACCGAAGACGTCCAATCCGAGATAATTGCTGCGTATCGTCACTACGTCGCCGGTCGACGGAAAGGACAGTTCCGTCGTGTGATTGAACACGCCGCCTATATCAAATGACTTTGCGTGAATATTTTTGCGTGGAACTGGAACTCTCAACGTCACACAATGTGATCATACACTAATGATTTTTTATATATATCTAAATTATAATCAAATTAAGATAGGTATAGTTTCGCAAACTTCGTAGAGATTGTACGTGAGCTTCTTGCCTGTGAGCTCGTATCCGTTTTCGGTGTCGCTAATAGGTTTCGCAAACAACCAGCCGATCACGCCGCCTAAATTTCCCAGAAGTTGGAAACTAGCGCCAATTTCTTCGGGTACCCTCGATAAAGCGGTGTACGTTCGCCCGTCTTTGGTTTGCACGTAGCACTGAAGATCTCTTGCGGGAAATTCCACGCCGTTGAGCGTGCCGGATATTTGGCCAATAACACGAAGAGGCACGTCTGAAGAGCAAATCGTTCAAAAAAAACAATTTTACAATCAATGTACAATACTTTTACGTCTTCGCTATTACGTTACGATTATTGAGTTATCGAGATCATATTTTATATGTGTAAAATATACTCTTTTCTTGTTCGTTTTTGCACACATCGATAACAAAACAAACATTGAGGGAACAAAACGCACAATTTCGATTTTCTGTACTTCTTAGAAAAAAAACAGTAGTGATTTTTTTTTCCAGAACGGAATTATTGACGAATGCAAGCGACGCGATCATCAAAGAGCCGCGCGATCCGGTTCGAGGTATTCATGTTCGCTCCGTCTTTATGATGTTACCATGGAAGTCGTAAGAATCAGTCTCGTAAACTATGAATAGATCAGAGAAACACGGGCAAGAAAGCGCAGCTACTTACTGCGCTGAATCTATTTGCCCTGCAACGACTTCTGCAGTACCTTTGTTCGCGTTAGACGGAGCGTCGCGCAGTAAGTTCAGAGGGAAAACGCGCTCTCTTAGAGATCCCTCCCTTCTTTATTCCGGTTTCGAGAACACTTCAAAGGTCGCGTTTGCATGCCATTAGCTCGAGCTTATCTTTCAATGAGTTTGCACGAGTTTTCGACAATTGCCTGCTGATAAATAGCCTTACCGTTTGGCTGGCAGGATTTCCCGTTGCCGAAATAACCCTGCTTGCAACTGCAGCAGAATCCGATCTCGTGATCGATGCACATTGCTTTGCTGTGGCAAGTGGTGGCGCCGGTTCTGCAGCTGGCCGCTTGATGCATGGTCATGGTGTCTAACGAGTGCATATAATTAATTCAATTAAGACCGTGTGTGTGTGTGTGTGTGTGTGTGGAAATAACGAATTAGTTTTGTGATTTTTCAATTACATTTGCGCAAAAAAACAGGAGGCAGAAACAATGTAAGAATGTTTTTTTCTTCTTTTAGTAAAGCAAATATTTTCGGACGATTTAAATGTGAGTACGATTAATTATATGTAAAATCACATTAAATCTATATTACCTTGAATATTGTCGGGTGTCTTGATATTTTCGCCTTCCTCAATCGGACCGACTTGGAACAGCCACTGGCCAGGCCTGTTTACATTCGACCACCTGAAAACAATTGCAAAGGCCGCCATAAATACGTCGCGCGCGAATACAACCGGCCACCACATCTTCGCGCTCTCCATTACTCACTTGTCGACATTCTGAATTTGGTCCGTGCCCGAACCCCTTAGGGTATACATTTTGCCCTCGCTCATGAATCCAGCCTGCGCCTTCGCGTCTGGAAGCCCGCTTGGATGCGATTCACCCTGAATCCACTGTATGCCATTTTCCGGATACAGAAGCTCGACAAAGGAGTGCGTGCCGTTGGATGATATAGCGACCTGATAAGTATTCACCTGAAAAACGAACTCGGTGACTGTTATTCAAATGTTCGAAGACGTTTGCTTGCGCGCGTTTGTCTCTCACATCTCTCCGTATCTTTTCTCTGACGATAGGGCGATAGAAATTAAAAAAAAAAAAAAAATGTTTTACTTCTAAATATCAATTATTGGAGATATTATCGAATTTTTTTATGACATGGTTTGTTCGAAAGAAAATAAGAAGCATATAATAATGTTTTTATTGACCGTGAAAATAACCTGCCTTGTCGTTTCGCTCGTTGTAATAGCCAACGTCCACCCAGGTGGCCAGAAAGACGTGCGTCGGCACGAAATCGATGGCGTCCTTAAATGCGCTTCGAACTAATCCTCCGGCTCTGGCAAGAATCTCGGGAGAATCGGTTTCGCTCCAATAAACTGTTCCCGAGGCTCTGGTGTCGACGTGCGTGTAGAGAGGCGAGATGACGGGATCGTCAAGAGGAAACGCAATATTGAAGAACCTTTGCATAGCTCTGGCAAAGGAGAGAACGCCATTTCCATTTACCTGAAATCGAGAAAACCGATTTTCTAGCTCCGACGTTCATTAATCGACACGAGCCGCATCGCCTCGATTTCAATTCCGCGTTTAATGAAAATTCCAAAATATTGGAAAATTCGATTTCTACGCGTACGTCTTCAGGGATTTTATTTATATAAGTAAGAGAATTTTTAGAAATATAAATTATTTTGATAGCAAAATTTATACACGGAGCGATTGACAAGTATCCGCAACGACACATAGATAGAGCGACATACGAATATTGTTGTTGACAAGTTTTGTTCATCAGAAAAACAAATGTCAAACGTTAGCTCGTTATTGCACGTAATTATTTAATTTCTCTCCTCTCTTTCTTTCTCTCTCATCTATCTTTGTACACATATTTCAGAATTAAACAAAAAGTTAAAAAAACAATTTGTGTTATCTCTCCTATCACCGCAGCGTCTACCGATTAATTATTTAACTGATGTCGCGTATATTTATGCCGCTTTAATTTTTTTTTTTTTTTCTCGCAAAGCTGAGCTTAAAAACGCACATTCGTCACGACGTTTTTTCGCGACGTGAATCTTGATGGCGGAGTGCGTCGACCTGAGTCGTCGCACCGGCGCGTTAAACTCCGAGAGTTGTGCACTCGCGTGCAGCCGGCACGCGACAGTAAATCAGATCCCGTCGGTGATGCGCACACGGATGGAAGGTCGGCCGGCGTCAGCGGGTCAGCAGGTAAATTGTCGGCACGTGCTGCCAGCGAAATTCAATGATGACAATTAGAGGGAGGGAGATCTCTCTCTCTCTCTGTGCGCCTTCCCCGCGCGTAGTCAGTCCTCTCTCCGCAAGTCTCGCGATATACACGCACGTTAATGAGCGACCGCCTGTGTCGTCGAGGAGTCATTCACCCAACGACGTGCGCTCATTATAACGTTGCCCGAGAAGACGACGCGGTCGCACTCGTGTAAACTCGCAAAAAGAATCGCGAAGATCTCGTCTCGAGAGTGCAAAAATAGCATCTTGGTAGAGAGTAACGAGAGATACAATATTTTTTGAAAGAATCATATTATATTACTGTGATTGTACACTTCGAGATAACATACAAATGTACAAGCTCTTTTATATATATATATATATATATATATATATATATATATAAAATTATTTATATAAATATATAGAATTAAACTATAAGCAAGAAACAATAACACGAGCGCTGAAAAGTATGCGCAAAATATATTTTACAACGTACATCATATAAATTTTAAATTCAAATTAAATTTGACTATAACTCTCTCAGACAGTTTGATTTGCTTCTTATATAATTTCTTAAAGAATCGAGTAAGTGAAACAGTCGTTGCGAAAAATACCTCCGCGGTCTCTGGAGTTGGAAACGAGACGAAAAAGAAACAAGCCGAGACACCGTTATGTCATCCCCACTGAGGTCGCGCCGACTCGTTTCGTCAATTGGCTAAAATGATGTGCGCCAAACGCGCGGTTCTTGCACTATATTCGACACGATGCACTCTCTTTGTGTGTGCAACGTCAAAACATCCAGCTGTTTCCCTTTTCTTTTGTTTTTTTTTTTTTTGTAGAAAAAAAATTCGTTCGTCATTAAGGAGACAAAATTAAATTTCTCCGAAACGATGGAACCGCTCGAAATGCGCTGGGAGGCAGAAATCGACTTGGTTCACACACAGTACTTTTCGTATTAATAACTTTGATATTACTCAACACTGTGAAATTAAGTAAACTTGACGTTACCATCGTGTTCTATTGTCTCTTGATTTTTTTTCCCGAATGAAATTAGCAAACGACTCGCACTCTAATTATTTCCACGCATAAAAAAAAAAATTCGCACAACTTTATTCTCTCTCCTACGTGGATAGTTTATTAAACAGTAAAATTATCTTTACATTTAAGCGAGAGAAATTATTTGTAACAATTATTATTCGCTCGATTAATATTTATGACAGAGAGATTTCAAATGTTCGTGTAACATCAATCTTCGTTTTCTCACGTTCTGATTCGTCGACGTTAATTCTTATGCGCCACTCAAAGTCCAAGCTGGAACATCCGATTGCTCAAATGACCTATATTGTTTTCACGTGAGGTTAATATCACGGGCGCCGCATCGAATTTAACGCGCATGTCGCACATCGTTAACGAGCGACCCGGTTCAAGAGAATTGACACGAATTAGGGCGACAAAGTAATAATCCCTTGTTGCGACACACCGTACTGACATTAGACTTGTTTCATGATTTTATTTCAGTCACTAATGCACACGGAAAGATGTCGTCAAAAAGATTGTGCGTTTATTAATATTTGTTTTAAGATTTATACTTTTGTCGCGGAAGTACCTTTCGAGAGATATATCTTTGCGTTTGTTTTCAAAGTGCACTAAAGGCCAACTGTCTAACTGTCATTAGATCGGAAACACGTGGAAGCTCTTTTTGTTTTTTTTTTTTCAATATGCAATCGATATTATACGAGCCGATAATCATTATCGGTCAACGAGGCGCCCGATAATCGATGCCTGGCCAATGTCAGGCCGGTATTGATAGTCTTGCCGAAGCTCGTCTAAACGTGCTCGGACGTTTTGACATTCGCGTAAGTCAAGCTAGTGGGAGAACCCGGGCCGTTATCACAGCCGAGGCTATCGCTACGGTCATAGGTCAGAATCGAGCCGATGACACGCACGCACACATATGTAATCGCGGTGAATAGAGAGAGAGAAAACGGGTGAAAATAGATAGCACCGCGTGGAAGTAATAGAAGAAATTTGAACTGCCTGCCCGAACTCTTTCTACCTAGTCGATAACGTTTTGATGTTCGGGCAACGTCGAGCACGCCAATGGAAATTTGAGATCGATTCCCACGCGCTGACTAATATTTCAGTTTCAAACGCGGAACTTTTTGAGGGAAACTTTTTTGATGACCTTTTCATCTTTCCCTCTCCCTCCCTCTCCGACGGAAATTATCTCGCAGATGTTTCTGGGATAATGTGCGCAAGAGTGCGTTACATTGCGTGTTCATCAAAGTTAGTGTTTTTTAATATCACGTACACTAACCAATAAGTAGAATTGAATTTAAACTTTTAATAATTGAATTTATAACTTTTATTTCAATTAAAAACTTCAATTATATATTATTAATTAAAATAGTGACAGTTATTTCGTCTGCGCATATATTCTAACTTTGTCAAAGAAAGAATTTATTGTTACATACATACGTGAAAGAGAGTCGTATAAAATTTTTAAACAATTACACAAAATTAAAAGTACTTTAAATTTGTTTTTAATTCATCATAACGATTTTTACAAGTGCCATATTAAATTTTTTCTACCATCTAGACGATCAATGTAACTCGCCTCATTCGTCACGCACACAAGGACGTTGAGTCACAATAAATGCGTCGAATTCGTACACGCGAATCGCGCGAGACTTCGGTCTATTATAGTAACCTTTACGGTGCATGTGCACAATCGGGCACCAACAATAATAGCAGCGACCGTGAGGTAACGATGACGGCAGGAGATAACGACGGTTTCGGTAACGCATAGCGCACGCGCTAACGCAATCGTGCAATCGGCCGCAATCATTTTGATGATTGCGAATCGTCAGCGATAACCGACGAAATGGAGATGATTGTCGTGTAGGCAGGTTCTCTAAGTAGATCGTCGTGTTTTCGCTCGCGGATACGTGATATACATCTGTGTCACTCGCGATATTTGTCACCGTGCTGTGGGCTCGCACAACAATATTTAACGACTTCTCTCTTACGATTGGATTATCGATCTCATTAATTAACTTTATTGTTGCATTCGATTTTGCATTCGCGCCGCGAAAGACTTGGCGCGCTACCTTTCCTCGCATATTTCCGGCACAAATTGCACACCCACGAAAATGTCTGTCTGCTGACGAAACGGAGCGGACTGGACCTAGAGTCAAGAAAGACGAGCGAAGAATTAAAACACATGTTTAAAAAATTGTGGCCAATAGCAATTCTCTTTGACACCGCAATTGGATTTTTCCGTTTCTCCGTAGATGATTTCAAGGTTACGTCAAGGAGGTGTGTATGTAGACCGGAAGTTCACAGCCACGTGTGTAAAGAGAGAAAACTTAGAGAAACGACGGAAGAGACGATAATAAAATTAATTGAGAATTTCGTGCCGAGCTTAAGTTGAACTTTGTCGTCGGCGATGACACAGCCGACGACATAGACGAAGAATCGCGAGCGGAGAATTTCGCAATTCCTCCCACTAACCGCCTCCCGCTAACTAATGTGGGAAAACGCCAAGGCTAATTGCACGGCGGTTGCAAACCGACTGTCGTATTATCGTCTATCTTGATGCAAGCGCTTGATTGAGCACGGGAAAAATGCATACGAGAGGTCTGTTACCGCCGTAACAGACGTTCTTCTCGTCCGCGTACGAGAAGATCGAGAACACAGATCGTCGGAATCTGTTTTCAGCTCGGTGTGTTTACGAGAAATCAAGTGGCGCACGCTATTTTTAAACTGTGCTTTGTACGTTTTCCCACAACGAAACATGCGCCACTCGGAAAGAAGCAGATGCAGGAAACGCATCGATTTTTTTTTGTTTCTCGTGGCGCTGAATTAATGCGTTCGATTATCAAGATTAATGACGATGTTTACGTATGCGCAAACTCACACTGGCGATAATGTGAATTTTTCTGACGATCGACATCGTCGCGTGTGAATGTGCGTTTGTTTGTTAAATTTGCGTAAAAAAATTTTGCCGCATTTTATTTTTATTTAATTAAGTTTTATTGCGACAACAAATTACTTTGTAAAGCGTTTAAATATATAAATTTAAAAGGCTCGATCAAATGTAATAATTCGTATATCATATGTTGTACAAAATATGAAAGCTGTGGCTGCACAATGCCGCGCTGTGCGTCAACATTGATAGTACAATCGCAATACAGGTAATATCTAATTCAAGGCAAAATCCTGTTGTTCTAAGCTTTTATAATCTTTCTATATAAATAAATAAATAAATATATATATATATATATATACACACATATATATATAGTCTATATATATATATAGACTCTCACAATTATCCGTTATTATACTTTGCGTTCGTGTTCGTCCGGTCGAGTTTCTGCGCGTGTGATTCGGCTCGATACGCGTCCATAAGGGAAGCTCACGTACGCACGTCATCAATAATGCGACGATGATTCGTGCGGACGCTTGAATTATTGACGGACCTCGATGAATGGGACGGATCACGATGGATCATGATTTTAATACCGTGCTTTGGTGACGGCGACTGCGAAAATCATACCAATCTGAAAATGAATTTCACCAGCGAGACGACTAAAGGCTCCTGTCACGCATGCGGTCGTGAAAAACATGGAATATTATCAATAAATAGCAAAGCGTAAAATGTGTCGTCAATAAACTATATATATTTATTACAAATTAAAAGACAATTAAAAATGTTTTGTATTCTAATAAAAGAAAATACTTTGAAATTTTATACACCAAAAAAATTGTATTCTTGTTTTGAGGAGAGAGAGATATATATCCCACTTACTTTAAGTATATTTTATACTAAAGTAGGCGCCAAGAAGAGTTTCTTATTTTAAAAGGAAAATCCTCTAAATAATAATATTGATAAGAATATATACTAATTAGAATATAAAAAGCCTCTATAGAAAAACATATATATCTCACTATCGAAAAAGATTATATTCTTAAATTAAAAATATATTCTTAATTTCAGAAGAATATCATCTAAAATCTTTAAGAAGATTTTTTAAGTATAAAATCTTCTACTTACAAGAATATAATTTTTTCGGTGTATGGAATATAAAATTAGGATCAATGTGAGAATCTAGTATTTTTTTTTTTTTTATCAAAATGTAAAAACTGTGAGCGCTAGATCGCACGATCATAGTTCACTGAAAATGCTCCCCGCTGGTATAGTCAAGGTTTGCGGTTTCAGCGGGAAAGCTATTTCTCATTCGAGAAACTGTTGATAACGCCGGTTTACTCCTTGTGGGGGCGTAATGCATAAACGCTTCCACGCATGAGCTCATGCACCTTGATTCGTAATAAATTGCTCCGGGGAGATGAGAATCCTTCGCGTTAATCTGCGCGCGCGAGTAGTCGGCGCATAATTAACGTTCATTCATGCCGCCACCTCCGCGATAGTACGAGCGATGGTTCGCGGAAAAGTGAGATCACACGCGTGTCCTGCGGAACGTTCTTTTAATCGCTAAGTTAGCGCGCGTCTAACGATCGCGCCGGTGCGTTTGAGCGATGATGACTCAAAATAAGACGCGCGCGTATCGAGACTCGAACATTGTGTCCGTGACTAACAAGGAAACAGTCAGAATTGTCTTTATGAGAATTTTGACGACCTTCGAATGCGTGTGCGATAATTTCGATCTACGTTCTTCTCGGTATTCGATATGCGAAACAATCTTTCGAGATACCATTACGTAAAATTTTCAAATCATCAAATGTCACTTAAAGGAAGCAACTGCGAGAGTTTTTGTGTTAATAATAGTTAATAAGCGGACTTCCCGGTGTCGCGCGCTTTCGCTCACAGTCAAACTTTCGACGCGCAAACACCGACGCGATGGAATCTTATCGCACCGTCTCTCGACGCGCGGTATGTCTGGATGCGCACCGTCTTCCGGTTTGCGCCGCTCTCGCGCGCATTCATTCATACGAATTAACGGGCCCTCGTAAATTGTAAGCGCGAGAGACGAGAGCGCAACGCGATGCGTCCGTCGCAATTAAGCGCGATTGTGCGCCGCCCAGAGAATTCGTCATCGCGAGCGCAATGAATTCGTGTCATGTCGGAAGATGTCACAGCCGGATTAGACCGCGAGCCGAATTGAGAGAATGACCGAACGCGCGCGCGCGCGCGCGCGGCTCCGTTGTCGTCTAGGCGCGCGCGACAAATTGATATTAACCGAGAAATTACCGCGTCGCTCGTCGTGTCTCGCTCTGTCTCGGAAACTTTTTTCTAGACCGTAAATTGAAGTTCGTCACGCGGACTCCGCGCGCTAAGTTTCCTAATCTGTATAAACAGCCAGCGGAATTTTCTCTTTTTGTTTCCGGAAGATAGGGTAGATAAATATAACGTGGGGTGTGTCACGTTGGCGTTACTGTCTTCGTTAATGCCTCAAGTTTTCTGTGATGAATTTAGAATGAATCTGTTCCCGGCACAAATTTGACGAGAGACACGTCGGCGTAGTTCTTATCAGAGAAAATTGAAGAGTAACAAGAAAATAACTTGCGCAGACAATTTCAAAGAGTTTATTCTAAGACGGAATTTTAGTTCAAAGATACAAGACGGAATGTTTTCAAAAAAAAAGTTGCGAGCGATAATTCTGTGCGTTAAAGTTTTATTACGTTTCTTTTTTTTTTTTTTCAGGAACACAACGAATCACGCGAAAAGCGATGACACAAACAGGAAAATATAAATTGAAGGTGAGAATGTAGAAGTGAGCATAATTTTAGAAAAATGATAAATGTGATGTCCGCGACATCACGGTGACAAAAATATCTTGGTAACTTGTATAAAAAAAATATCGTATCATCGCGTATATTTGCAACGGGTTATCGAAAGTCGCGTTTTTCTGTTTGACGTGTGATGTTTTTCACTTTGACGATCAGTTTATAAGTGTAACTGTAAAAATAGCAGACTCAGTTAATAATAACAAGTTTACGACGCAGCGTGTTAATGCACAGTTTATAAGTGAGAGAATGCTGTTGAATTATTTTAATTTATCTTGAGAGAAATTACATAGAGAAAATTGCAACGCAATTGTTGAATCAAGAAGGATGTTTAAATGTCGTAACTGCGCGACAATTGTGTGAGAAAAAGTTGTTTTCTCAAGTTACATATTTATTTGTTCGTGGGACGAACTGTATTTCGTTATTACACAGTAATATACATATTCTATTAGCGTTTACAAAACTCTAATTTACGCACATTTTAAAACATTTACGAAATGTTATTTATTCAAGGTGTTTAACTTACGTACGTTTTCATCGAAGTTAATTTTTTCATTAAGATTAATTATGTATCAATTTTGTCTGCAATTTTAAATATTTAATTTGCACCGAAATTCAAAAGCTGCGATACTGAAAGATAAATTACACCAACATTATAACAATAAAAAAATTTGTGTGAAGACACAATTTTTAAAACTCTGATAAAAAAAGAAAATTTGTTTAAACCTTTCTTCTCTCTTTCTCTTTAATAAAGTCATTGAATTTAGTAAACGTCACTGCACCCCTCCAATGTCAAAATCAAAATTTCAATATAGATATTAATTATTAAAATATTGCATTCGACTGACAATGTCACCAATGTTTTTGTTTAACATTACGACGACGTTTTTTATCATACCACCGAAGATCACGAGCATGCGAAATGTCATTCCGGACAGCAATTTTCACGAATCGGTACTCACGAATATCGAGTTGTAAATTTTGTCGTAGAAGGCGATGGGCGTCTTGAGGGCCGCCTCGGCGGACATTAACATTCCGTTGGGGTCAGTCTCGAGGGCGGAGGAACCTGGTCCCTCGTATTGGTACAGATCGTTTTTAGACAAGGCCGCGGCGAAGGGCGCAACGATCGGGGCCAGCGCGATTAGGGCCAGCAGGCCCGGCAGAACGCTCCAGCGTGATGCGTCACGAGCCATTCTCTCGGACTGCCTTAACGCTACTGCTGTTCGACTTGGCCACGACGTCTCTTCTTGCCGCCCCCTAATCGCTTTTGCCCGCCGCTTCTCCGCGACCGGCGCGACCGTCCGTCCGTTGTTCCGAACACATGAAACTCCACGCTCGCTTCCCGCGTTCGCTGATAATTTCGTGACACCGCTCCGGTTCCCCACCGTCGAACCACACGCGACTAATATGCAATCGAGTGCGTCTCTCGAACGAAGCGTCTCTCTCCAACTTCTCTCTCTTTCTCGTTTTCTCATTCGATGTCTATCTGACGAACCGCTCGTGCCGCACAATGACCACTTGGCGTGACGATGTGCAGATCTCCGGATCGGTTTGTGAATATAAATATAGTATGCTCAGAAGATCAGACTAATCAAAATTAGATAGATACTTTATTTTTCTGTTGTGACATATATATCACGGTGAATGATTTAATCTCTGCAACGCCTGTGAAGGAAAATCACTTTGAGAAGTTTAACAATTCCGGTTGAGTAATATCTGTGCGATCTTGACGAAGTCATTGGAGACGTAATTGTTAAGCGTTGCGTGTGAACGTTACAACTCATTATTTAAGCGCACACGTTTCGATTGAAGAGATTTCGAGCGAAGACATTAATATTTCATTTTCTGATCAGAAGACGAGTGAACTTCATGTCGAGTGAGAAGTTTCGTATATATTTGACTCTCTGAATGACGTGAACACGCAGAAAATGTTGCGCGAGATTTAAATGACACATTATTGCAAATAACACAATGAAAAAATAGTTTAAACATTATTAACTCATAATTATATAAAGACGCGAGATTGGGCATTTTCACGGTGAAGCATACGGCGTGCGCGATACATAAATCGCGCATACGCGGCGCTTACACAGGTATCATTCTCGCATTATAGCGCGCGGCGCATTTATGCCGCACATATTCTCTTCGCACGCGGCGTCGTCGTTGATTTAATTGTATCTGCGAACGATCCATTCAAATGCCAAGGTCTCCGCGATTATGCGCGAAACATATTGTAATCAGCGCGTGGATTTTAAGGATTTAATTGCGGACTATAATCGCATTTTATCACCGACTAGCATAATTGGGCTGCAAGGTTGCGCATCCCGCAGCTAAATTAGCCGACATTAGCCGACGCAATGATTTTCGAGCATTGTTTTGCATCGCGATAGCAAAATTGCGCGATTTGCATATCGAGTCAATTTACTTTTCAATTGTTTCAAAATTGTAAAACGTAGCGTGTTTCTCTTCTATTACTTTTTATATTTTTGTCACACAACTCGTTCTCTTTGATTTATTTAATTTCGATTTTTATTTAACAAAAAAAAACTAAAAAATTATATCAAACGCTTGAATCTCTCTGCCTTTTGTAAATGTTCTAATTTTGTTGGTTATGAAATAATTCAACACACACTGTTTGCAGCGACATTGCAGCCCAGCTTTTCTTGTATCGGCTAAAAAAGCAAATTGACGTTTATAAATTGCGGCAAGTTACGACGAAGCCGAACGTGTTTTTCACGTGTTGTGTTATTACGTGCTTTGTTCATCCGTCACATAATTTCTCCGAGATGGTTCGCGATTTATCTTGAACGTCGTGCCCGTTTTCTTCGCAAAGTCGCGTGCAGCGCGACTTCTCGCGTTGTGAAACAAAGCATCAAGCCAGTCAGTTAGACTAACGGAGGTGGACCTACATTCGTATATACGACGCCTAGAATTGCGTCGCAGTTTAAGAACGTCCCAATAAATTGTCTCAGGAATTCGTCAGGGTCGTTCTTCTTCCAGCGTTCGTTCGGTTTTGAACGAAGTACAAGCTTGTTTATTTTCGAAGTAGCTCAAACCGTTTGGAACGGAACAATTTTGTGTGGCGATCTGGTGATTCGTTGTACCCATTTCTCCCGTTACAACGTCGACAAAGCGATACTTTTGCTTGTAGCGTTTTATTGCAATTAAACGACAAGAAAAATTAATTGGATTATCTCTCTCGATGATGTGCTATAAAAAGAAAAATAAAATTTTGTAACAGGGGATAAGAGAAAACTTTTGAAAGAGAGATGCACGTTGTAAATTGATCTTTATTACAAGAAATTACATGACTAATTTGTACATATAAAATATAAATATGGTACAAGTACTATATGATACAGAAGACGCGTGTGTTTTTTTCCAGTGGAAAGTGGAAGTGGTAGGTCGCTAGTTACAATTAATAATTACTATCACTATAATTCGTTATTATTTGTTGTATTCACGGTAGACGGACTGACACGCTCTTGGCAAACGCTTTTCCTAAACTCAATGTTTTTTTTTTGAATTCGGACACGCGACGATATAAAGGTAAAATAAAACATCACATATTACATACACGAGAATGCGTTTTTTTTTTTTTTAACGTTTCACGCGATAAACTATAAAATAGTCGTCTTCCGCGATCATAACCGAGAGAAGACGAAAATAAAATTCGTCTCTCCGTGTAAATTAATTAATTCTCACGTTGGGAAGACTGTGTGTGGGCGAACGAAACGCTACGCTGTAATTTAATTACAATAATAATTATCGTATATAAGCCGATCGCGACAGTTCGAGTAATCGATTAGCGCGCTGTGGTCAATTTGCGAGTATAATCTTTCTCGCGCGACGAACGATCGGTTCAACAATTATATAATTTATACATATCGGACATTCGTTCTCGAACGAAAGGAACCGACGGAGATAAAGCAATGACACACCATTTCAAGCGGCGAACTCACGTCTCTTTGGTCGTCGATGAGTGAGACACAGAGAAACGAGCGTACAAGAACTATTGTTTTTTTTTAATAATCTAACGCGGGGGGGAGGGGGGAAGGGAGACACGAAGGAGTCACACTTGGTTTTCGTTTTACTTTCCACTCGTGGACGGGCGAGTCTGTCGAACGGCGACGACAATCTACGGCGCCGTTCTACGAGTCCGTGTGAAAATGACGCTCGTCGTCGTGCCTTTACCGACCCGCATTTACATCTCGGTTTTGTTTTAGAGCGTATAGCGGCGGCTATCTATCAAATGCGGCTACGTAATTTTCAGTCGGCAATAACACGTGAAAAGTTCGATCCTCTCACTCTTCGTTGCGTTAAGTCAATAAAAAGCATGCTCTCAGGTATATTAGACGCCCGCATTTAATGCTAATTGCGAAATGTAAATGCGGGTCGTGTGTGTGTGTGTCTGAGTATATATATATATATATATATATACATAACAATCAGTCGCGTGTTCGTGTTACTTCACGTACAAGTTTGCATTGTATGTGTGCGCTTATATATTCATATACATATACGTGTGTATCATGCATAAACGAACGTCAGGGTACAACAGTTCGGGACGAGAAAAACGGATGGTTTTCCATCGATATTGGCCGTCGGTCCACCACGACTCGCATTCAGAAAACTAGAATACCTCTATTTCTGCCTCGCATTACCCCCTACACCGATTTATTTTCATCCTACCTATTTTCATTCTTCCCGGCTTCATCCCCGCGCCTCTCCCGTGCTTTACATCCTCTATTCGCGTTCTCTCTATCTCTCTTTCTCTCTCTCACACACACTTTCACCTCACAAACATTCTTTCACGATGGAAACAAGAGTTCGGGCACGCAACTATCTTCCTTCGTCTTGTCGAGTTTCATTCGTACAAATCGTAAAAATCTCTCTCTTACGATTAGCAAAAAGTTTACAATTTATAGTTAATTCCATCTCTCTCTCTCTTTGCTTCTTATCTTTTTCGCGCGCGTTCTTTCTCGCACTCATTCCGTTCCTTTCTCTCTTTTCAACTTTCTCTCTCTCTCTTTCTCTCACACACTCCTTCGCGTTCTTCTAAGTGAGTTACAGAGCCCTACGAAGTGCGGTAACTGCTGATAACGATTAAAGCTACGATAATACCATGAATTAACGTGCGTGCATTAGATACATCATTACGTACGGCGCGTTTTTCGTTAACTTGATTGAACGTTTAATCGTATAAAAGGTTTTTTTTTTTTTGCACTTTTTTTGGCAGTGCGTTGCTCGCTCACTCGCGGCCCCAACTGTGGTTTCTCTCCTTATTTCGTTTGGCGTTTTCCCAAAATCGAAGCTCGAGTATTTTTTTTTTTTTCTTCCTTCGGTGAATAAATTTGCGTTTACTATCTCTACATAAATATATATCTCAACCTTCCCTCGTTACGAGTCATTTCCACATCGACAACCCCTAGTTAACTTAACGCCGCTTTAACAAGTCCTCTCGTCCCTCTCTGAATCATAGCCTCGGCAATAGACAGAGATAGAGAGGGAAAACTTTTGAATCAATTGTTTGTTAATGCCACTCGTGTATTGTGGCCGACCTCAATTATCGATATTGCGTAATCGACGTTCTCAAGACAATCGTGGTAATTGTTCGTGATCGGCTTTCTCGATTTTCACTCGACTGTCATTCAGTCCCGCGGTCGACTGTTTACTTCACGATCGACTTACGGTTTTACGAATATCGACGCGTGTCGTATTGTTTCTAAATTGAGATGAATATCTCTTAGTCTACCGCGACGGGTTCATCTGCTCGCTTTGTTGCATCGCTGTTTCCCGATGATGAATACGCGGTTTGGCCGACTGGCCGGCAGTCTTTAGGTCGGAAATCTCTCTCTCTCTCTCTCTCTTTCTCTCTCTTTTAATAGTTTGCTAATGGCATCAGTCATCACACAAGATGGCAGCGATATAATAATTCTAAATGGCTCTCTCTCTGACGAAGATTAAGACGGTAAAGAACAAAGCACCAACTCTCACGTTAATACCGATATAAACATTGCGCGAAATATTATTACATTTCTTTTCGAAATCGAGGCTCGTTTTTGCCACATATAACAATTGCGAGAATTACTTAACTTCGTCTTCGTTTGGTTTATCCTGAGAATTATCGTTGAAACTGAAGCAACCGCGAAATCTCTAAACCACGAATACTCTGTGTTTTTTCGGCTATATAACTCCGTTAGATAAAACTTCCATAAGACACATGCGTGTGTGCGTGTACGTGTGCGATATTTCGGTGAAAAAGTTTTAGTTTTTTTTTTTTTTTTTTTTTTTTTAAGTTCTTTCTTTTTAAAACTCGCGTTTTTTTTTTTTTTTTAATTTTGCTATATAGTATCGTTTTCGAGACTTAACAGTAGCGACGATGTACAATGACACGATGACGATACCGCAATATATCATTTTATAATAACTACTGGACGGAGTCGAGCGACATCGACGCCATAATTATCTCGGCTTTTAATTTATTTTTCTCGTCTCATTCGGCGACCTCGCTCGTCTCGTTTTCAACGATTAAATTCGTAGATAGGTGGGTGGGCGGGATCGGCGATCAACACGCGGTCGTGCGTGCTGATCTGAATTTACGTTAGGTGGTCTTAATCTCGGCCGATGCCAGTTGCTGAGGAGAACAAGAGTCGAAGCAGGTGACCAAGAGAACGTGGCTCTTACAGGCTTCCACTCTTTTTTGCAATATGCACGTCTCGGCCGTGAGAGCTTCCAAAAATGACGGATCTCGCCAGTCCATACTGTCCTCCACGTAAACTAGTTTTAGGACAAACACAATAAAAAACGCGACGATAAGTATCTCATCACTGATTAAGACTCGCTAATTTAACAACTGCAAAAAATACGTGCAAACTTTTTCAAATAAAAAATAATAATAACAGTAATGAAAGATTGTGATAAAATAGATGAGAAATAAGAAACTACGTTGAATGTAGCAAAGATAAAACTGTCGTATTTATCGCTTTAAGTAACCACAAATCACTTCAACAAAAATTTTAATTTAATTTAAGAAATCCTGAAGTGTAATAAAGAAATGTTTATACGTAGTTGTTGTTTCTTAAGATTTTTGCTTTATTTTACAAAAAAAAAAAAAAACTTACGATTGTAGTCCCAACGGGTGTCGGGCACCATGAGACGCTTCTTGGCGTTGCGCAGTTCCAGCCTAAGAAGGCGCTGGCGCAGGCGCAGGCTGAGTATCTTGGACATCGTTCCACGTGGGTTCGAGCGCACCCGTGCGCGCCTGTCCAGGATGTCTACGTCCTCGCCTGTGTACGCGAGAATCGCCGGCGCCACCGCGGGCGGCCCCGGCTGACCCCGGCAGTGGGCCAGTAACCGCCGAGGCCCGCACCCTACCGCCCGCCGTTCCACCGCTGAAACACCCGCACAACGTCGAAGTTAGAACTCCCAGCGCGCCACCTGAGGAGAATCACCGCACGGCGGGACTGTTTTTAGAGGGCTTGCGTGTCCTTCTCAAGAAGGATTCCGAGTAGTATCTTGTACATTCGATCGCGAATTCGAAAAAAATTCAATAGGTTTAGAGAAAAAATAAGCGGAATCAAAGCGGATAGATTCGGACAGAGCGATTGAACTAACAACGGCTGAGTAAATTTTCATTATAAGTATTTTTGTCAAACGCACGCCAATCCAAGAGTTCGGAAAAAAAGTTGATACTTTATTTCAAAATTTTACTTCTGAATTATTGTTGGCGAGAGAAATAAGATTTGAGAGTCGTCACAATAATTGCGCGCGCTTTTTTTTAAACACAAGCAGCCGATAGACGCTTGACAATTACCTTGATGTTCTTGTAACGCGCCGGTCTGTCTGGACGAGTCGCTGGCGATGCTGCTCGTTTCGCTGTCCCTAACGATACTGTCGTAACCAGAGCTCTCGGCGCGATGTCTAGACAACGTGGCCGGTGATAGCTTGGTCGCGCGTGGTGTTGTGTCCGCACCGGAATCGGAACCCTCCTTGTTCAGACCGAAAGTGGAACCGATGAGGATCTTGCGTTGCATTCGTCCGGAGGACGGAGCCGGAGATGGCATCGCTAACTGCATAGGTGTACCGCCTAAAATCAAAAAAGAAATACACAAACGTGTATTTAACAGAAATCATCGTTTCAAATAATTTCTTATACAAAAGCGACGAAAATGCGCCAAGCTGTAAATTAATTTGATATTTTATTACAAATGCAAATGTGTTTATTCGTAATAAATTTAAAATCCTAAAAACGCGCGCGCGCGCAATGCGTTAATCGATTCGTACCCTGAATTTTTAAATCCTCCTCGATGTCGGACTTTCCCGTTACCGTTCTCTCGGATCTCTCGGCAGCCGTGAACAACTTCTTCGCCTCTATGTACTCCTCCTCGGGATCCGAACCGGACGCTCCGTTGCCGGGTATCCTTTCGATCTCCTCCTTGAGATTGGGATTCGACGCTCCGTCCGGATGCCTGAGGCTGGAGATGTTGCAGTCGCCCAGTTTGCCGCAGTACCTTCTTGGACTTGCAAGATGAGCGACGCTGCTCGGGTACCAATAAGAAGCTGTGGCGGGTCTGGACATGCTCTGACGACAATTGTCGCAGATTTTTTCCTGATCGGGTTTGCCCGCTATATAAGCGGGCTCGCTGTAGATGCTGCCGTGATTGCTCGCGTTGTCGTTGAACAAGACGTCCGAAAGAGACAAGGATTGACAGCGAGATGGCGGACGGAAGGTGGTCGCTGCTGGAATTTGTCCTGCGTTAATGTTATGGATGTAGATCGTAGGATAGTTGGCTATATAGTGCCTCGATTAAAGTCTATTGATTATATATATTTGTTCGATAACGAATCTTCGATCAAATGTGACCGATCTTGATTTTTCCGTAATTTCATATTTTGAGTTTCGCAAGTTTATTATTTTGCCACTCCGCCAAGACGCAGATAAATTGTAAGAAGCGTCGTTCTTTTGGAAATAAAAATTTAAAAAAATCTTGCTTCCAACTAGTATCTTGCAAAATACACAACGATTGAATATATCCGAACCTCGCGAGCAAGACGTTAAAGCTCGTGTGTACGGATAGTGCGGATAATCCCGACGAGAGTGTGACAAGCAACGTCCGTCTGCGAGAGAATTCGATATCACGAACGGTAAAAGTAATCTGTCTATTTCTTTTCTTTCTTTTTGTTTTCATACGACTGACCGAGCATCCCGACCCTCGCGAAAACCCCCTGTTAAAACTTACATGGAGCGTCTCGCACGTTGACAGTGGAGGAGTTTTCTCTCTGGTAAGTCACAGAATTGGAGACGTTGGCGAGCGCGAGTTTGCTTTGGTAGAGCTCGTGAAGTCTGGCCAACTGATCGAACTTGTGCCTGGTCTCCTGCTCGAGAAAGTCTTCGTGGTCGAAGTACGGCCTCGGTAAAACACCCGCGCCAACCGGCGGCGGATAATGCGGTCTGTATCTCTCTGTGTCCGACATCACCGACATGGAGTCTGGAAATGATTTCTCTGTCTCATACGTTTCGCTCGTCTAAGTTTATATCTCAACGTGCAAAAGAAACCGTCCGGTGGACAAAGCGAAAACGGGAAGGGGGAGGAGAGAGAGAGAGAAAATGGCGAAACTAGCGGGCAGCTGTCCGCCTTGGTTCGAAAGAGGGACGCAATGACACGTAATTACATCGGTGTTTCTCTTTTTTCGAGGAAAAAAAAATTATTGTCTCTTGCTGCGCAATGCGGCCTATTGCGCGTTCTTTTAGGGCCGAAAAGTTGATTAAAAAAAAAACGACGCGAAGAATAGTTTTTGCAAAAGTTTTCGCTCGCTAAGTTTATTCGCGACAAAAAATAATCACAAAATGAAATCAAAATTGAATGCGATTAGAAAAACGGTCTTCGTCAATTAAAAATCATATAAAAATCGATTATTTAGGAAAAGTAACAAATTTTTTGATTTTATTTAGAAGACGCAAATTTGACTCACCTGTGAAAGTTGACACTACGGTGAGATTTTCCTGGCTAAGAATCCTTAAAGGATGTTCTTCCTGATCGCTCTCGGGCAGAGGATTCTCACCCATGCAGAGTGCGATGTCCTCCTCGGTCACCTGCAGACACGAGTCCTGCATAGGTACCGGCTCCAAGTCTTCCACTTCGACGATCTCCAGAATTTCGTCTTCGGAAGACAACGAATGTCTCGACGGAAGAACGATATCCTTGTGCGATAGATTGAGACTTTCCATGGAAACCTCTCTGCTTACTCCATTGCTGAGCGGTTCAATCAGCGGCAACGGTGGCGGCACGACAATTTCTTCGTCGTCATCTTCGTCGTCCGGCAAATCGAGTTTTCCCTTATCGACGCTGTCGTCCATCACCGGACTGGCCGTTAAATCCAATCCCGAATCCGTGTTGGACTTGACGTTGAGTAGATTCAACTTGGCGCTCAGCTTCTCGGTTATATCTTCGATCTCGTTCGCCTTCAAGCTGTCGCTTTCCGCGGTTGATAACGACGTGTCGTCGTCTTCAATGCCGCTGCAAGTCTTGAACTGCGTCAACTCCTTGAACTGACCGGACGATTGGCCGGAAGACGTCATCTTCGAAGACTCGAGCCGCGGCGCGGCATGTTTCGCCCTTTGTATTTGCGACGATTGATTCTCCACCCACTTCCTAATCATGCTCTTCTTGTGACTGTCCATGAAACCGTAACCGGAGGTCGCGTGCTGATGCTGAGTGTGAAGCTGCAGCAACGGCGCGCCGGTCAACTGCATCGGTCCGTCCACCCAAGTCTCTCGCTTGTGGTGAGGATCTTTCAGCAAGTGCCTGGCTTCCGCGACTTTCGACTTGGAAATCCTCGGACCGTCGATCCACTGCTCGTCGGACGCGCCGCTAGGCGCGGCCACTGGAATTTTGCTACTCGGCGAATCGTTCACTTTGGACGTCGATGCGCTCTTGGACGAGTTCTTTCTGGCCGGGCTCGCTTTTGGGGTCGCGCTGTGCGCCGGCGAGGTCTGCTTCGACGCGGTTTGCGTCAGCGTCTTCACCGTCTTCGAGGATTTGTGAGCCGGACTGCGTTCCTCCGAAGACTTGCAGGGTTTCTCAGCGGCTGAGCCGCGAAGCACTCTGCCCATTGCGCAACGATTGTCGCCCGAGTTCAAACTCGGTATGTAAACGGGCGGATGTTCGCCGTCGGTTGCGTCATCGGCGCTCGGTCCCACGTAGATGACTGTGTCGGCCGACAAATCGCTCGAACTCGGATCGCACTCGCTGTTCTGTCGCGCCGCTTCCTCGCCGGAACTTCCGCCGCTTCCCGCCCCGTGCGTCCCGCTTCCGACCATCTTGCCGACTTTTCGACGTCGCATCCGATGGATCCTAGACGCCACTTGAACGGTGGTGAGCGTTTCCGTGTAGTGCTGAGCGTTGGGTGACACATGAGCTATCACAGCCGCGTGGCAGGTCAGAGAACCGAGACATTCTTTCAACAGTTGGGTGAGTTTGTGCTCTTTGTACGGTAAGTGTTTCTGACCGTTGAAGATCGCGAGTATAATGTTGCCGAGACCGGAAAGAGGTATTCCGCCCGAGGACTTGCCGCGGTCTGAGTTTCCAAGGTCCATCAAGTGCAGCCGACTTCTACCGCCCGCAACTACACACAGAGTCAAGAAACAACGTTCGTTCTGCTTAAATGCGCAATACAAAGCGGAAGGAAAATAGAAGCGAGTGCCGCTTAAAAGCAAACAAGTATATATATATATATATGTATATATCAGCGTTAAAAAAATACCAAGTTAAGTTTCTCTTCCGTAAAATATTTTTGTTTTCGCTTTCGAGAAAGCAGAAAACCGCAGCACAGTGATTTAGAGATTCGCACAAGACAGGATTTATTTACCTCCACCTTTTCCGGCTACGCTGTACTGATACACGTGCAGCGTGTACAGCATGTGAGCGTCGCCGTCCTCTCGTTGTCGACCGGCGACCGCCGCGTCGAGGTAGAAAGCCGCTCGTTCAGCCGTGGGCGCGCGAAGCTCGCTGTGCTGCTGCAATTGAAGGGTACCAAACAGCGGATCGTCTCTGAGATACACGGCCGGCGATTGTTCCGAGTCTGGGAATAATAAAAGAATCGTCGGTATTACGCAATGCTGTTTAGCATATCTCGTCGTGTAGCGCATCGTGGAATAAACGCAATACAGAAAATACGTTTCTGTATTGTTTCTTACGTAACAGTGTGTTTTACATCTGTCGGGAACAGAATTTATTTTCGCAGATTTATTTTTAGTTTAAAATACAAAGATAATTTTTTTAATTGTTTTTTATTAACAATATTACAAGAATGTTTGTTTCGTATTTGTTATAAGAAAAGACTGTAAATCAGATTTTTTCTCAGCTTTTTCACCGCGCGTACAGAATTTCATCGCGGAGCTCCGCGCGGAGAAGTTCCTTCCCTCCTCCCCCGAAAAATTCCCCCGTTTATTTGATTCCATTATTTCGCGGAAAAATAATATCCGCCGAGAGAACAAAACGAAAAGAATCGAGATGCAGGTGCGCACTACCCGGTGCCATAAATCGGTCGAAGCCGGGCTCGAGATATCCGCGGGACGCCTCGTTCTGAGTTA
The DNA here is from genome assembly GCF_002006095.1 of Pseudomyrmex gracilis. NCBI lineage: Eukaryota > Metazoa > Arthropoda > Insecta > Hymenoptera > Formicidae > Pseudomyrmex > Pseudomyrmex gracilis. Next base: position 298,927 of record NW_018020684.1, read on the forward strand.
CGACGTCGATAAAACGTCGGAAGATATGTCGCGAGAAATATCTACGGTATCGCGCTTTATCACGCGTTCCGCGTATTCGCGACGATCGGTCGGTCGCGAGAATCCACGTGGAGAATAATCAACGTAATGCGAAACGCGAGGCTGTAAATAGTGATCAGCGTAAAAGGGCAATTACGAAGGGCGACACGGAATATGGGCGCGTGAATCAGCCGAAGCAATCGTCGTATTGTCGTCGTTGCTTCGCCCTGCAAATAAAGCAACCTGGTCGTAAAAGAGTGGACGAGGAAGAGGCAGTTACGAGAAAAGTTTATTCGGATAAAGGGGTTTCACGGAGATCACGAAGAAAGCTCTGTCGGCTATCAATTATGTCAGATTGAAAACGAAAGATTGACAAACGTCACGATTGCGTGAGATGTTAAGTAAAAATGAATCTCACGCAGATACATGTAACTGTAAAAGAACAAATATGGGACAAATATCAATAGAAGCACGTCTTGACGATTAGTGTAGAAAGTATTTTCTATGTGTGTGTTTTTTTCATCTTTAGTCGCAAACTATAAAAAGAACATTGTGTAAAAGTGGCTACAAAGATAAAAAAGAAAAAAATAAATT